>NC_026005.2:42768145-42962672 GCF_000442705.2 Elaeis guineensis
AATGATGATTTTTGTATATTTTTAAAGAGTTAAAAATTTGAGACATACATTAATTAGTGGTAATTTCTAAATGCTCTCGATTAACGGATCGTCACGGAGGATAGTGATCAATCCATTTGAGATCGGTGCACGGTTTACCTCCTTTATGGGTAGATAAGTCTCGGGTCTGTGGTGTAGAGATACTGGGTTAAAGATGCAGGTGGTTGTTAGAGAACTTGTACTGAGCGTGACCAACACGAGAACCACATGGATGTCTACTCACTCGTCAGTGGTCTTCTCGATGTTGCAGTGGTGTGAGTAGTTCTTTGACCTGCGGTGTCATTGGCTATTCGTAGCGAGGCTACTGGGTTTGACTGCACGTTCCTTTGGTCCCTAGCTATTTGGATCCTTGCTGTGTATGTTGGCTTCAGTAGGTTCAGATTCGCTGTTTGGAATAGGATGCACCTAGATGAAATCTATCGACCTTGGTAGAAAAGGAGAAGTTCTATGCGATTTGCAAGATTTGAGTTCAGAAAGTCTTTGGCCAAAGCAAGTGTGAATACTGAAAAAGAGTTTTCACAGGATTTACAAATGAACTCGAGTCGAGTTAGTCTAGCATATGATTGACGATGGGATTTGACGAGTTCTCTATAACCTCCGTCAAGTCGGGACTCATGACAGAAGGACTGAATCATACGATAACTGCACCTAGGGGTTCATACTTTCATTCTACTGGATTGCCACAATATACTGCTAGGTGTCATTGTTGGATTGTGAGACTCATCGGACGTCATCTTGATGATCGATGGCCTTCGAAGGGTAAAATTGAAAATGTTTCAATCCATCGAAAAGAGTTTCGATGATATTGTGATAGAGATCACAATATATCTCACTGTCAGATAGAATGGAACTTATGGGGTCACACATTAAGAGATTTAATCTCGAATTTATCAATTGGACTTATGAAGTTCCAATTAGGTTAGGGTTTATTGAAATCCTATTAGATTTATGAGAACCATGCTAGCACATTGTTAAACCTAATTCTTTTCGGGACTTCGATTCGATGAAGTCCATAGCCTTGAATCTAACCTAAATCCATTTGGATTTAATTGGGCTCTTAATTGTGAGCCCAAAAGAATTTGATTAAGTCAATTAGTTGGCATAATTATTCTAACATTATCTCTTCTTTATCTCTTGATTATCTCTAAGTGTGCATGTGGAATAGATGGAAGATTGGGTGGCGCATCCTTTTCTTTTTGAAAATTTTTGGGTGCCAAATCTTTGAGGGGCCCACCTCTTTTGTGTCATGACGTGGAGGAGAGAGAGGGGTCCACGCCCTATCTCTTTTGGCTAGAGATTCCTTTGTGGGGCGCCAAGAGTTGGCACCCCAACTAGCTGACAAATATTCCATGATGTCTCTTATACATGCTTTAAAGGGTTGATTAATTATCATTTATATTTAATTTTATTTGACATAAATCCGATCAAAAAGGTAAAGGATTCTTATGAGATAAGGATGTACCTTTTTAAGTTGATTGGATTTCTTATATGTGTCAAGGCAGTATCTATTTAAAGGGAGGACTCTAGGGTTTCTTAAGTGGTTGAATTTTTGATCAAGAAAAATTCTCTCCCTTCACACCTTCTCTCCTCCCTCTTTTCCTTTCCACGCCCAAAAGTTGGGTGTCTCTTTTCCACACGGCCAAAAGTAGTGTTGGTGACTTGGAGATTGTAGATCGATGAGAAGAAGAAGAAGACTGCAGATCAAGGAGTTGATCTCGCAGTTAAGATCAAAGGAGTTGATCAAAGTCTTCAAGATCAAGATTCTTTTTGAAAAGAAGAATCTTCTACGAGAAGAAAGAAATTCGAGATAGATCTCGATGGATATCTGTAAAGGCTGGACATGTGTGTAGCTCAACCTTCTACGAATCCGAGATCATTAGAAGCGGTGAATATCTACCCGCGCCAAGGTAATGAGATCTAATCTCATAAATTTTTCTAAATTTCAGATTGATGATATGTGCTTTCTCTTGGGCTTGGGTAGGTTTCGATTTGATTTCTGGCATGTAGGGTTAAAGGGTTTAATCCGTTTTGTTTTCCGCCGTCTGTTTTCAAAGTTTTGAAATCTACACATGCTGCCTACCCGATTTTTTAACAGGGAGTGCATCTGAAGCCCTCACGAGCCGAAGCCCCCATGATGGTAGGAATGCATCTGAAGCCCCAACCAATTTGATGGCAGTGCATTCGAAGCCTCCACCTATTTGATGGGAGTGCATTTGAAGCCCCCACGACGGTGGGAGTGCATTTGAAGCTCCCACGCTGGTGGGAGTGCATTCGAAACCCCCATCTGTTCAATAGGAGTGTATTTGAAGTCCCCACGATGGTGGAAGCGCATCTGAAGCCTCCACAATGGTGGAAGTGCATCCGAAGCCCCTACCTATTCGGTGAGAGTGCATTTGAAGCCTCACGAAGGTGGGAGTGCATCCGAAGTCTCCATCTATTTGGTGGGAGTATATTTGAAGCTCCCATGATGGTGGGAGTGCATCCGAAGTCTCCATCTATTCGGTGGGAGTATATTTGAAGCTCCCACGATGGTGGGAGTGTATCCGAAGCCCCCACTTATTCGATGGGAGTGTGTCTGAAGCTCCCATGACAGTGGAAGCGCATCCAAAGGCCCCACCTATTCGGTGGGAGTGCATCTGAAGCTTCCACGATGGTGGAAGTGCATTCGAAGCCCCCATCTATTCGGAGGGAGTGCATCCGAAGCCCCCATCTATTCGATGGGAGTGCATCTGAAGCCCCCACGATGGTGGAAGTGCATCCGAAGCCTCCACATATTCGGTGGGAGTGCATTTGAAGCCTCCATGACGGTGGGAGTGCATCTGAAGCCCCCACGATGGTGGGAGTGCGTTCGAAGCACCCACGACAGGAGTATATCTGAAGCCCCCACCTATTTGGTAGAGGTGCATATAAAGCCCTCACGACGATGGGAGTGCATATGGAGCCCACCTATGACGGTGGGAGTGCATCCGAAGCCCCCACTTATTTGGTGGGAGTGCATATGGAGCCCCCACCTATTCGATGGGAGTGTGGATGAAGCCTCACAACATTAGACTATTGTCCGCACCATCAAAGATCTAGGCCTGGTTGTTCACGTATTTGTTAGGTTATGATTGTATCACAAACTCTCCGCACGCATCCCCATGTTCATCCGAAAGCAAAACGGGAACCGTCAGTTAGGGGGCCGAACCCTGAACAGTGTCGGGATTAGAGGCTACCCCGATCCCAACCGGCGCCAACAATTTGATTTCAAAACCATCGACTATGAATTTGAGCCTTATGGGAGCCTCCGAACATCTAGCCTAGCTACTCCTGTTACCCACCGATAGAAGACATTTAGAACCATTTTTACAAGGCCCGAAAGTGAGGGGTGAGCGATCCAATCTAATTAGCATGAGACGGCTAAATACAATCAAGAAACGAAGTTATGAAAAGTCAGGCATGCATAATGTAAGTTTAGCCACAATTTAAATATTTTATTCATGATAGTTACAGGGAAAGCATCATGACGAGTACGATCATATAGATAGGAACAAAAACAAAAGGAAAAATGAAGGCCAATGGCAACTTTGCATCCTGACTGAAAAGAATTTTCATCTTCTTTTGTCAAGAAAATCAGAGCTTGAGGATGTCACCATCTTCCATGTACGAGCCCATGCTCCCGGATATGGAGGAAGTGACAATGCTTACAATCTCCCCCTCCGTGCTCGGAACCTCCCAATCCTGCATGTTCAAAATCTCGAAAGGATCGTGTGAGAAGGAGAAAGAGGCACTTTAATGCCCAGATACCGACGGCAATCACCATTCTCACCGATCCAGCTGAGAAGCAGACACGGCATCGGCAGCAGTGGGTGAAGCATACACTAGTAGGCCATTGAGGGCTCCTTGGATGAGGTCTCGAGGCGGTGAGGACCGCACTCCACACTGAAGAGTGACTGCACGGTTTGGTGGCCATCCCTCCTGGAAGCATGTGCTCCACAAAAACACCACAGAGAGACTATCGTTGAAGCCATGCCCGCTTTAGGCATGACATCGGAGTAGTCTCTCAAGGCCGCAGATTCACACCACCTCTGGAGGAAACAACTATTTTCAATATCTCCCAAGCCAAATTGGAGTCCCTCTTTCTTAGGTAATACGTGGCGGCCACGACCATAAAGGATAATCTCTCCGCTTGTAGAGAAGATGCCCATTGCATGCCTGCGACAGAGGAAACTGTCCCATAGTCCCATACTGAATGAGGAAAGAACCCCCATTTGAGTTGGGAAACGACTCCCTCCTATAAAAAGAGGTGCTAACTTTAAATGCCTCCTTCCTCGATAAACTAATTTTCTAAAAATTTGGCATGACGACTCACAATCACATTGTGATCTTGTGAAAGATAAAAGTAGTATCCTATGGTTTCTTTCGGATATCCTATAAAACGAGCTATGACAGATCTATCTTCTAATTTGTTAGCCATCTATTTTTTGACATAGATTGGACATCCCAAGTCTTCAAATAACCTGGACTCGGCTTCTTACCATGCCATATCTAATATGGTGTGGTAGGAATGAATTTTGAAGGAACCCTATTCAATAAATATATTGCAGTTAACAAGGTATGTCTCCAAAGATATAAAGATAAATCAGTGAAGCTCATCATGGATCTGATCATTTCTATTAGGGTCCTATTTCTCCTTTCGAATCCCCCGTTGAGCTGAGGTGTTCCTAGAGGAGTCCATTGAGAGACTATGCCATTGTGCTTAAGATATCTTAAAAATTTTCGACTAAGATATTCACCTCTTCGATCAGATTGAAGAATCTTAATGGGTTTATCTGTTTGTTTCTCTACTTTATTTTTGAATTTCTTGAACTTTTCAATGGCTTCAGATTTATCTCATCAGAAATACATATCCGTATCATGATAGATCATTGGTAAAGGTGATGAAGTAGTTATAACTATCTCAAATGACCCATACATCAAATGGCCTACACACATCGGTGTGTACCAGGGCAAATAGTTTAGTGGCCTTTATGTCCTACAAAGGGTAACTTGACCATTTTTTCTCGAAGACAAGATTCACAAGCTGGGTATGACTTAGAATTAAAAGAGTCAAGGATCCCATTCTTTTTCAGTTTGTTTATCCTGTCCTTTTCAATATAGCCTAGTTTATGGTACCATAAGTACTGGTTAATTTTTTCTCTGAATTTTTTTTGACCTATGGCACTCGCTATTTGCTCGTTTATATTCACATTCGTATCAACATGCAAGTGATAAAAACTGTCAATTAAAAGATCACGTACAATCAATTTATTTTATAAATAAATGGAGCAAAAATCTTTATTAAAATTAAAATCAAAACCATCTTGTGCTAGCATAGATACGAAAATCAAATTCCGACTAGCTACAAGTACAAAATAACAATCTTTCATATCTAATCTAAATTCTAACAGTAATCGAAAAGGAAAATGCCAACGGCTTTTATAGCAACTTTTGCTCCATTGTCGATTCGAAGGATAATGTCACTTTCCGTTAATCTCCTACTTTCTATTAGATCCTGCATTGAAGTACATATATGAGCACTCGAACCAGAGTCCAATATCCAACTAGAAGTAGAAAAAGCTGTTAGGTTAGATTCAATTACGAGCATACTTAACATACCTTTCGAAAGTGTGTCGCCTTTCTTAGTCTTCAAGCTCTTCAGGTAGAGTGGACAGTTCTTCCTCCAATGGCCATCAGCATGACAGTAGAAACACTTTTCTTTTGCTGCAGCCTTCTTGGGAACGTCCTTCTTGGGCTTATTCTTATTCTTCGACTTCTTCGCAGGTTTATTCTTCTTCCAATCAGACTTTTTCTTGGATGAAGAAAACCGCTCCACAGTGAGAACAGTGCCCCTTGAACTTTTTAAGGTTCCCTTAATAGTGATTAACATGCTGACTAGTTCGGGTATAGTGTAATCCAATTTGTTCATATGAAAATTTACAATAAATTAACTATATGAACTCGTGAGAGATTGGAAGATCAAATCCACTTGCAATTTTTTTTGCATATTTAGCCCGAGCTTCTCAAGCTCTTCAATGTCCTTGATTACTGTCATACAGTGCTCATGGACCGACTGCCCTTCGTGCATCTTCATATTGAAGTCTTTTGGATACTTTGAAGCGCGTAGTGCAGCTCTACTCACCATACAACTCTTGTAAGTGAGTGATCATAGTCCCAACAGTAGATATATGCTCATGCTGGTTTTGCAACTCATTTGACATGGAAGCCAGCACATAGCACTTAACTCGAATGTCTTCATCCGTCCATTTATCAAATGCTGTTCTCTGCTCAGCACTAGGATGGTTTGGTAACACTGGAGGATCCTAGTCAAGTATGTCTTCATTTTTTAGAAATCAAGACAATCTTGAGATTTTTTCTTAGCCAGTCTTTAAAGTTGGTTCCGGTCAAACGATTGGATTCAAGGATGCGGGCTAGAGGGTTTGAAGCTGACATGATTTAACTGCGAGAGTAGAGATTCAAGTTAGATTTTGTATTTTAAATTTTATATTTCTTCTAAGGACTTTAAGAAGCAAACAAAATTTCTATTATTTTTTCGAATCCCTACACTTCCCGGATGGGAAGTGAAAACCCTAATGCGATAACTGGATCTCTAGTGGGTGCTGCGGTCCCACCGATGTCGTGTACCTCATCTGACAAATATTGGTAACACGCACATCGATGCGTGGACAACTCCGGGCCCAGATACTTCTCTAAGCTTGTTGTAGCTATTTGGTTTCTAAGTCATGTGGGCTCACCTGACAGATATTGATCATACTCCTTAGTTAAGCCTAACCTACCACTTACAAGCAGGTGCAAAGCTGTCATTGGGTCTCTTACTTGACAGATATTGGGCCTAACCCCATCCTTGCCTTAGAGTGATAGAGTGGTTGCATGTTTCCAGTGCAACTGAACCACTGGGACCAGTTGCGAACAATCAACATCAGTAGCACGCTCGCACATTTACAACGGTAGAAGACCTTTAGACTTAATATTTATGAGGAGCTTTAAGTTTAGATCTCATCTAATCAGTCATCATATGACTGATCTAATTGGCATGGGCTAAACCAAGCCGCCAAGCAACTATATTTAAGACTCCATCTTCCAAATTGGTCAGATAAGTGAAGATCGATGGGGGTCCTCCCACTGCTTTCCTTAGACACCCATAGATTGGCCAGGTCAACAAACGAAACCAATTAAAGAACCATCTTTCAATTACTTGTCTTAGACACCAATTGGTCAATTGATCCAAATAGGTTAGCTCAAGCAAATCAAGCTTAAGCCATCGAGCCGAATTAGGTCCTTAGATTAATCGATTCTACATATGGGTTTTAATCGATTTGATCAACAGTAATTGAATGATCTTAAGACTTAATTGACCTAATCTTAATCAACACTTGACTTGGTTTGATAAATTACTTAATCGAATTAGACTCATTATGTTCAAATAAAAAATTGTCGATGTAATTTAATTACATGATTTAATTTTTGATTTATCCATAACCAAAATTCTCATGCATAAACATAAATTTTAGATTCTAAAACTAAATTTCAGATCTAAATTCTTTGTATGAAAGGCAAGTTTTAAATCATGAAACTAATTTTCAGATTTAATATACAAACATATATCTCATATATGCATTTAAAATTCAGATCTAAAAAAAATTCAGATCATGATATGATATCACATATCTCATATACAAATCATGAATCAAATTTAAACTAATTTTCAGATCTAAATATGCAATCATACATCTCATATATGAGTAATAAATTAGCTCTTAATAATTTTCAGATTTTATGCATGCAATCATATATCACATATATGAACTAGAAAATAATCTAGAATAATTTTCAGATTTATGCATGCCTTTATATATCCCATATATGAACTGAAAATAAGATCTAAAATATATTTCAGATTCAAATTAAAGATCCATACATCTCATGTATCAATTAAAATTAGATTTTGAAATTTTTTTCAAAAATATGTATGTCAGTTTCATGCATATGAAGCCTGTGGCTCTAATACTATTGTTGGAATTTCGTGTGGGGTGCATGCATGTGTGTTTCAAATTTTTTTTTTTCTAAACAGTGCTGCGGAATCAAGATTAAAATAACTTTTAATCTAGTACTTGCATGCATAAAAATAAAATACACAATGATCTACTTCATATGCTGAAATTAACATATGCTGAATTTTATGCTAAAATTGAATATGTGATCAAATCATATACTTGATTCGCCAACCTTTCTTTGAATTTGGATTTGGAAGAAGGTAGGTTCTTCCTTTAGCCGCACAAGTGTCCGGTCTTTACGGGTATCTACTCAAGATCAGCCTGGATCAGCCTTCTTTGATGTAAATCTTTCTTCTCCAAGAATGATTTCTCTATGAATCTGAATCAAGTCTGAATTTCGATCAACTCTTTGATCCTTTCTTTGATCTTCTTTTTTTCTTCTTTTTTTGATCTCCTTCCCTTGATTTTGCAGCAACGAAGGTTTGGAAATCAGCAACCAAAAGATACCGCCCAAGGTCGTTGGGCGTTGGAAGATGTCCAAATGCTTGGACGTGTGAACCAAGAGGGAGGAGAGACGGATGCATGGGGGCCTAATAGGAGGCTTGGAGCTTGCTGAAAATCTGATGCTAAGACCCTTAGGGAAGGGCCTTTTAAATAGACGAAAGGTTTGAATCCTATTCAAAATCAAATCAACCCCATAGTATGAGTCCTAATCGCATTAGGACTCCTTGTATGCCTCTATCTTTGACCACGCCTTGGAGAACTAAGGGGGCGCCAACCCTTGGCCCCTCTAAGGCTTTCTCTCACACGCCTTATAAGGAAGAGGGTGAGCCCCTCCATGTCCATCATGCCACCAACCAAGTGGGTGTGTCCACACTTGATCAAATCAAGTGGCACCCCACTAATTTCAATCAAGGAATTGACTAGGGGTTTGAACCCCTAATTCAAATGATCCAAAATCCTAGGCACCCAACAATTGGAGCCCAATGAATCTAATTCATTTTGATCTTTAGCAGGTAATTAACTTGAATTAATTTTATCAAATAAGTAATTTAAGATCAAAGAGAAAATTAGGTTCAACCTTGTGCTAGTAAGGTTACTCTGAGCCCAATAGGATTTCTTCGAACTCAATTGAGACTTCATAAGCTCAATTGCTTAATCCAGATCTAATCTCTTTGTTATGTGATCCCATAGATTCAATTCTGTCTGATAGTGAGATATATTATGATCTCTATCACAGTATCATTAAAATTTTTTTTAATAGATTGGAACAATTCCACTTTAACTCATCAAGGATTGTCGATCTTGAACAATCCTAGTGAGCTTTCACAATCCACTAGTGACACCTAGCAGTATGTAGTGGCAACCCAGCAGAATCGAAAAAAAATCTCAAGGTGTAGTTTTCGTATGATTCAGTCCCTTTATCATGAGTCCCGACTAGATAGCAGGTCATGGATAAATTATAAAATCTCATCATCAGTCATATGATAGATTCGATTAGCTCAAGTCCAATTATGATTCTCATGAAACTCTTTTCTATCAATTACATTACTGTGGCCATAGATTTATGGACTTAGCCTCTCAAATCCCATAGAATTTTTTTTCTCTGTCAAGATCTATAGATTTCATTTAGATGCGCATCCTATTCCTACAGTGGATCAACTATCACTAACATTCACTACAAAGACTCAATAAGATCATGTTTATGTATCAGTCAAACTCTAGAAGGCTCACTATGAGCAACCATGCCATCGTAGGTCAAAGGATCATTTACACAACTACAGTATCGAGATGATTACTGACGATTGAATAGAAATTCACGTGATCTCTCGTATGGTCACGCTCAGTACTAGTTGTTCTCTAACAACTATCCGCACTTGTTGCTCAGTGTCTCTATACCATAGATCAGAGACTCATCTATCCCGAAGGAAGTGATCTGTGCGTCGATTTATCCGGATTGATCACCATCCTTATGATGATACTATGATCGGGAGCATTTAGGAATTATTTATACATGCCTCTAATTCTTAACACTTTGAGAACATGTATCGTAAGTATTAATTCCATAGACGATTTAAGGATACATCAGATTTGAATGAAAATAAAACTTGTCTTTTTATTGATTAAATCAATATTTTAAGTACAAAATTGTGTCATAGAGGTATTATAATGTGTTCGCCATATTGGCTTTTAGGACATACATCCAACAGAACGGAGATGAGAATTGGCTGCACGATTATATGTTTTACACTTGTTGCAGCACTAGTGAATGAGTCTGCAAAATCATAATGATGATGGTTCATACAAGAATATTGTCTTAAAGGAAATCATCAACAAGATCTAAAGGTGGAAAATCTCATCATACACAAATTGTTTGGTTCCAGAAAGCCAATGGGGTTCAAGATTCACTTGTATACATCTCTAGTGGTAATACTTTTGATAATAGTGGATAGCATCATGTAACTTTAATAGATGCTTGTCGTATGATACAAAGTCACCTTTAGCAATATGACTAATAGGTGATTCACTAAGAAGATAAAAAATATACACCTAAAAGATGGCATAAAGATTTTGCTCCTGCCCATGAATGATGGAACCCCATTAGATATAAAGAAGGAAGATCCAAGTCTCCTTATTGCAAGAGCTTTCTTGATGAAAGCAAGTATTTGAGTTGCATCTAGATGGTCATTCACAATGAGGCTGACATAACATTAGCAATTGAAGACATAAAGCCACTACTTAGTGACGATCTATCTTTTATTTTTTTAATAATTTTAAATTTGTTTTGTATTTTGTAATTATATCTTTTACCCGGAAGTTCAAGTTAATTGTGGTAGAGAAATGTCATTTTTTTTCTTCTTTTGCTATAAATACATATTTTACATATTTGAAGCATTATTTAGTTAAATAAATAGAGTATTAGTGATAAGTTATGGTGTTAACGTGGAACTAAAAGTACTCAATTTAGAGGATGGTGTTGTATTACACAACACTAATCATAATTTTTAAAGAATATTTTTAAAGTATTTTTTGTTAATAAAAATTTGAATTTAATTCAATAATTTAAATTTCTCGAGGACTTTAGTTTTGAGTGAACATTTCTGCAGTCAGCTAGATAAGAATTTTACAGCAAGTGCATTTTTATATTGTAAATATGCTAGTATGTTTTTTTCAGACATAATTTGTTCATTATTTTAAATATTTTTAGCTCAAAACTTATATGTAAAAGTTATCTTGAGATTTTTTTTTTTTGGTATGTAGATCTGGCCCTATTTGATAACATATTTTAAAATCAACTGAAACATCATTTTGTCTTTATTTATTGGGGGATCATTATAGTCATTTTTGGTCAAGGATTTTGGTGGAAGCATTCCTCCCCCAAAACACTTGTCTTGATTTAGGATTCATGCTTAACTTCATGAATCTAGGGTTGCTTAGCAACAATTTTCAGGGAAAAAAAATCATATTCCTTATGTTCAAAAAATTAGCCAATTCTTGTGTTTGGATAGCAAAGAATTAAGAAAAAAAATGTAAGTGGAAGGTATAACTTGCTATGGTGATTTGTTTGGCTTTGATCTTTCAAAAATTTGGTATGGAGGCATGAATTTTTTGTCTATCCTATAAGCTTTGCACACCCAAAACTATGTCGGAAGATTTTCAAATTAAACAAAGGAAAACTAAAAGTTTTCATTGCCTTATTGGATTGCTACAGTGGTATTGGCCATGACCAATCACAAAAATATTAGGATGGTATCCAACAGTTCCCAGGACCCCCAGTACCATCCCCATGCCCTGTGCCAATCAAGCCCTAACACTGTAAATACTGGGAAGCACAGATTGGCAAGGCCAACATCTTACTTCACAGAATCATTAAATCTTTGGTAGTTTCTCAATCAAGGTCCTATTGGACATAGAACATCAATAGTATCACGAATTGAAATTATAATTTGTTAGAATGCTTCATGCACAAGGATTTTTCTGGTAACCACTATTTAATCAGAGGACCTAACATTTATTGATGGTGAAAAGTCATCACACCCTGATAGGTCACTAAAGGGGGTTGCTACAATTGGAAATAAAAACCCAAGTTGACCAGTGTCCCTGTTCTTTTATTCTCCATGTCTAGGTCTTTATGGCTGGCCCTCATGATGATTTAGGGCATGAGAAGCAGAGTACCATCTCTTTCTGGCTAAGTTACTTTTCCAGGCATGGTGAGAGGAGGAGATATATGTTCGATGGGGATACACTAGTACTATGTGGCCTTCATGTCTTTGTAGTTGATTTCCAGAACTGTTTTTGCATACCCTTATCCATATGAAAACCTACTTCATCTTTTCTTGTTGAGATCTGGAGCATCAAAGACGGTATTACTGCTATCCTTTTTGAACTAGTATGTGCTTCAGAATGAGAGCATTGGGCTCTATTTTTCAAACATGCATAGGTTTGCGTTCATGCTAGGAGTGTAGGGCTCATGTTATAGCTTGCATCATGTAGTTCTAGGAATGATCTAAGATGTCTTATGTGCACTGTGAACTGGGACGACCTCATCCAACATATTATGATGGTAGTAGATAACTAGAATGCTAATGGATGTCCAACCATGTTGCACTTATGGTAGCCCCCTATTCTCTTTGGCAGGCCTCTCCATTTGGCAGAACTCAATGCCCCTTCAGTAATTGCTTCTTTCATGAAAGTACTTGTGCCTGCAGCCTTGATCTGATAGCAAATGTCAGAATCTAACTGATGTACCAAAGTCCTTGGAAATAACTGTTTTTTAAGCTCGGACTTTAATAATGGAGTTTTTCCTAGAAGTTCTTAAACATTGTTTTAATGTTTTTAGTAATTACACATTCTAGAATATAGACATTGAAAGCAACAATTTGGTGAAGATTTGTAGGTACTAAACTTCAACTGGTACATCCAGTGGATGTTTGTTTCAAAGGTTCAAACTGAAGGATCCATATATACTGGCATTTTTATAATTGTAAATAAGAATAGGATATGTTTGCAGCTGTTAGATGTATGCCCTAAATGCCAGATTGGCTGACACATTCTGGTACAAATGTAAGGGCAAATTTATAATTTTAACTATAAATAAATAAAAGGGTTATTCTACTATCACATTGTGTACATTATGTCTGTGATACATCCTTTGAATTAGTAGGAATGTTAATTCATATTTTCAAGAGTTGAAAATTTAAGGCATAAATTTACATATCTAACTCATAAACAGCTCCTAACCATAGGATCATTACGAAGATGGTGATCGATTTGGAAGGTTGGTGTACGATCGCTTCCTTAGGGTAGATGTGTCTTGAGTCTACGGTGTGGAGACACCGAGCGAGAGTACAGGTATTCGTTGAGAACGAGAGTACTGAGCGTGACCACCTTGAGCAGTCATAAAGAAGTCTACCTTCTCATCGATGACTAGCTCGATGCTGCAGCTGTGTGTTTAGTTCTTTAACCTGAGGTTCATCGACAGTTCACCTTGAGTGTGTTATAATTTGACTACACCATAACTCAGTCTCCTAGCCATTCGGAACCCTGAGGTGTATGTTGGCTATAGCATATTTATTGTAGGAATCAGATCGCACCAAGAAGGGATCTATCAACCTCGGTAGATGAGAGTAGTCCTATGATGATTTAAAGATCGAGTCCTTAAGTCCATGGTCATGGCAGAGTGAAATAATGGAAAAGAGTTTTTCATTGGGGTTTCACATCGGATTCGGATCGATCGATTGATTCATATGACTGATGTTGGGTTTGACGAGTTCACCTTAACCCTAATTCAGTCGGGACTTATGATAGAGGAACTGAATCACACAGGTAGCTGCACTGAGAGGTTCGTCTTCATTTCTGATGGGTTGCCACCATATACTGCTAGGTATCACTGGTGGATTTTGGGAGCAATTAGAATGATATTGATGATCGATCATTCTAATTGTCTGAATCAGAAGAGTTCTGGTCCATCGAAAGGAGTTTCGATGATGTCGATGATGAGATCACGACATGTCTCATTACCATACGAAAATGAACCTAACTGGATCACACAAACAAGAGTTAGGGTCTGGATGTCATCAATCGAGCTAGCCCAGTTCGATTGATTTGGATTAGATCCAATTAGGTTCAAGAAAATCGTGCTAGCACACGATTGAGCCTAACTTCTCCTCGTGCAATTGTTTTCATCTCGACTGAGCCAAATGTGACTCACCCAGAGAACCTTGAGAAGGTTTCTCTCAGTCTGACTGGAGCCAGTTCAGCTCAGAAAAGTCTTGTCTTAATTCATGAGATGAATTTAAGACAACACCTGCCAATTTCTGTCACCTGCCATTTTCGTTTTAGGACATCGGTCAAACGTTGACTAATGGATCTTAAACTGAAGGCCACTTGACAAGAGGTCATTGGAGAGTTTTTGTGGAGTGTCTACCTGCTAAATTAGGTCTCAAAGTGGGCACCAAGATCAGATTGGGCATGCGCCCCAAGTGGATAAGGATAGAGTCCCATGAGATGAGAACTCTATGCCTTGATCGATTCAAACTGTTGGGCGCCAATCTCACTGTGTTTATCCAGTATTGGCGCCAACAGTAGGAGGGTTTGGTGGGGTTCTTATCTGATATGATCAGATGACATCACTCCACCAATCAGAATTTTTTCAGAATTAATTGAAATTTTCTGATTGGTCGAATGATGTGGCACTGCATGGCGCAGCAGGGTCTATTTAAACCCTATCTGCGCTTAGGGTTTAGAGGATCTGCTCAATTTCCAACAAAAGCCTAATATCCCTCCACTTCACATCCCCTCTGGTCTTCTCTCTCCCCTCTTCACATCCAAGAAGTTGGACATCCATCTGGTGCTTGTCCAAGGCGTGATGGCTTCCTGATCAGAAGATTGCAGGGATTTGTCGAGAAGCTGCTGCTCCAGCTTCAGAAGATCTTTTGAAGATCTTCCAGATCAGATCCAGATCTGATTTTTGGAGCAGAGATTCGTAAGGAGAAGACGATCCAGATCCTACTCGAGTGGATATCGGTAGAGGCCAGACAACTGCGTAGCTATTTTAGAACCTTGGGCATTGCTGCGATCATCTACAGGGTAATCTAGTTACCCTAGAGGTATTTCTCTATTCCTCATATTTTCAGATTTAATTTTAGATTTAATATTAGATAATAGGAATTAGATCTAATAGATCTTAGATCTGAAATATCGTAGGATAATTTTTTTTTGAAATATTCCGCTCCAGATCTCATTAGATCTGGAAGATCCTACAAGGAAAAAGCTGATTTTTCCTTCAATTGGTATCAGAACCAGGTTGATGGCTCTATTTCAGATCTAATTTAGATCTGATTTTTATTTTTATTTATCTGATATTAATGGATTTCAGATGTCACATTAGATATGATTGGATCTGAAATCAAAAAATTTAAAATTAAATCTAAGTAGATCTAACATGTATGAGATGCATGACTAGACTAAGAATAGTTTAAACTATGAATAGTCTTGAAGTTTTATGTTTTAATGTGATTAAAATATAAATTAGATTTAATTTATTTTCTGATTTTTTGATGTTATAAATGTTATATTCAGATCAGAAAACAGAAAATAAAATTTAATTAATTCATAAGATTGATCTGCTGCATGCCTAGACTAGTTGTAGAATTGTTCTAGTAACTGTCTAGAATAGATTTTATATTGAATAGTTTAATTTAAATCTTATTTTTTAAATATTATATGTGATATATCAGATCTGAAAGCATGCTAATTAGATCAGATTTTAATACATGAGATGTATGCAAAGCATGTATAAGTTAGATCTGAAATTATATATGTGATATGTAACTTAGATCTAACTAGTTTTGTAGTTAAATCAATATTCTGATTAAGGTATTTCTCATGGCCGTCCGGTCATAAGAACAAAGTAGGGTTTAAAACCTTCTCCTTCCATTCAATGGGGTGTTCTTATGGCGTGTAGGGGTGCTGCACGTTCATTCTTAATCAGAAATCAAAATTTATTTTTCTGCAAAATCCTAGATCCTGAAATCCTAGGATTTATTTACATGTTTTGTTTATGAACCCAAGACTTAATTAATGAATTAAGCTTATGAAATTAAATTAGGTCTAAAATTGAGAATTTCAGATCTAAGCCATTTTCATAAAATTGGGTTTGGGCTTGGGTAGCTCAATTAGGTCTAACGGTTGATCAAACCGAATCAAAAGTTAGTTAGGTGGGATCATGAAAGCTAATAATTGACCAGCCTAATAGGATTAAGTCTAGGTCAAGATCGAATCACATTTAGATGTGACTCGATCAAGTTAAGACGTAATTTGGCTCAGTGGTTAGAGCCTGGATTGTAGCTAACCAATTGGTTCTGGTTCGACAATTTGGTGTCTAAGGTAAGTTGGGCAGATGCGACCGACTAGTTTTTAATTGGGAGCTACTCGACTCGAATGCGTTCTTGTCAAGTTAATGGCATATCCCTTCCACCGATCTCACTTACCTGACCATATGTGTCGACCCAATTCTGATATGAGTGCTAACAATTCAGCTAACCCATGTCACTAGGTTAGTATAATTGTTATGACTATGTCAAGTAAGTTTAATGAGACCTAAATCAAATCTCCTAAAAAATATTAAGTCTAAGGTCTTCCACCATTGTGGATGTGCGGGTCCTTCTCGGGGTTGATTGTTTCGGTGGTTACAGTGGCTCAGTTGCATCGGAAGACGCAACCATGTCCATTAGGCATTGGATGCTACGGATTAGAGGATGGGTTGTGCTCAAATTCTGGATACGATGAGGGATCCAATCAGGAATCTAGTTTGTGCAAATGGTGGGTCTGACTTAACTAAGGATTGGAGCAATATTCCGGCACGGTGAGCTTCATGAATTAGAGACCAAGTTTTGGGTGCACCATGATTAAAGAATCATTGGACAAGAGTTGTTCACTCATCGGTTGACCCATCACCAATAACTGTTAGGTGAGGTGGTGAGCCAGTCGTGAGACCGCACCACCTACTAGAAATCACTAATCACGGAGATTTTCACATCTCTACCTAGAGAGTGTAGGG
The DNA here is from genome assembly GCF_000442705.2 of Elaeis guineensis. Classification (NCBI taxonomy): domain Eukaryota; kingdom Viridiplantae; phylum Streptophyta; class Magnoliopsida; order Arecales; family Arecaceae; genus Elaeis; species Elaeis guineensis. Next base: position 42,785,279 of record NC_026005.2, read on the forward strand.
ATCTAAGAAAATAGTGGGAGCCTAATTTATTTAAAAATAAATTCTAAAAAATTGGTTAAGTCTGATACAAAATCTAACTATAAACTTTTGACTCTCTACAGGAAACATGTCTGCGTCCAACCCCCTGACCAAAATACTAGACACCCACAGATTGACTGGACCAATTTCAAGACTGGTTGAGGAACTACAGAATTTTCTGGAGTTGAGAAACTGACTCATGTCTTAGACCAGGACCCACCTGCCATGCCAGCATGTCCACTGCTGAACAGAGAGCGTCTTTGAAAAAGTGGATGGATGAGATAACAAAGCCAGGTACTACATGTTGGGTGCATGTCTGATGACTTGTAGTGCCAGCATGAGAAATTATGACTACCTGCCAAATATTGGCTCACCTACAAGAGTTATTTGGTGAAAAAGTCGTGCAGCGAAGTATCAAGTCTACTAAAGACTTTTTAAACTAAAATGCATGATGGGCAGTCAGTCCAAGATCATTGTTTGTCAATGATCAAAGACCTTGAGGAGCTTGAGAAGCTCATGTTATCTTAGACAAGGGTTTTCAGATTGATGTGATCCTTCAGTCCTTGTCTGATGCATATGGTCAGTTCATCATGAACTTTTATATGCATAAGATGCAGTGTACCTTGGCTGAGTTAATGAATATGTTGGTTATGGCTGAGCTTTCTTTAAAGGATTCAAAAGGCTCAGTTCTTACTGTGGAACGGAATTCTTCCAAGAGAGTCTTTTGAAAGAAGAAGAAGTCTGCGAAGAAGCAGAAGGTAGATGGGAAGAAGAAGAAGATGGAACCGAAGAAGAAGGCTGCTGAAAAGGAAAAATATTTTCACTACAATTCAGATGGCCATTGGAAGTAGAACTGTCCTCAGTACCTGGCCACCCTGAAGAACAAGAAGGATGGTCCTTCTGGAGGAATGCTCGTTATAGAATCTAATCTTACGGTTTCCTCTGCATCCAATTGGGTACTTGACTCTGGTTTTAGTGCTCATTTGTGCACTTCTATGCAGGATCTTGAGGAGAGCAGGAGGTTGAGGGATGGGGATATGATCCTACGCATCGAAAATGGAGCAAGAGTTGCTGCTGTGGCCGTGGGAACCTACCCTCTGCGATTACCATTAGGATTAGATTTAGTTCTTAGAGATTGTTATTATGTGCCTGCAGCAAGCAGAAATTTGATTTCTGTTTCTTGCTTAGCATAAAAAGGTTATGTGATTAGCTTTATAAGAACCATTGTAACATATTTTATAAAAATAATAAAGTTGCAAATGGTTTTCTTATTAATGATCTCTATCAGATATATATTGATGTATCTGTATTTAATATCGAGCAAAATGTGAATGCCATGGGAATTAAAAGGCCTAGAGATAGTCTAAATGATAGGCATCTGTGGCACCTAAGGCTAGGTCACATAGCGGAAGACAGGGTTAACAAATTGGAGAAATTTGGGCTATTGAGTCTGTTGATTTTCGAGTCATATCCAGTTTGTGAATCATATCTTCAAGGCAAAATGACCAAGCTCCTTTTTACAAGACATAGGAAAGGGCCCAGACCTACTTGCCCTAGTACATACAGATGTGTGCGGCCATTTGATGTGCCGGCTAGAGGCAACTATATCTACTTCATTACCTTCACCGATGATATATCTAGGTACGGATATGTGTTTCTAATGAAACACAAGTTTGAAACCTTTGAAAAGTTCAAAGAATTCAGACATGAAGTAGAAAAACAAACAGAAAAATTCATTAAGGTTCTTCGACCAGATCGAGGAGGTGAATACCTTAGTCAGAAGTTTCTAGACTATCTTAAGGACAATGGCATAGTCTCTCAATGGACTCCACCTAGAATGCCATAACTCAACAGGATTTCAGAACGGAAGAATCGAACCCTATTAGATATGGTCTGTTCCATGATGAGCTTCACGGACCTCCCTGAGTTTCTTTGGAGACATTGTCTCATGATAGCAATATATATATTGAATAGAGTTTCCTCTAAAATCATTCCTACCATACTGTATGAGATATGGCATGGTAAGAAGCCAAGTCTGAGTCATCTCAGAATTTGGGGTTGTCCGGCTCATATCAAGAGACAGTAGGCAGACAAGTTAGAGTTCAGATCTTTTAGAGCTCGATTCATAGGATATCCTAAAGAGTCATTAGGATACTATTTTTATATTCTGAAAGATTACAATGTGATTGTGAATCGACATGCTATTTTTCTTGAAAAATAATTTATTCAAGATAGTGGCATCGAAAGAACAATTAAGCTAAAGGAGAATGTCTCCCAAGAGCAATGAGCTAAAGAACCTGAGGAACCCAATCAATTAGAACCAGTCCTAACACAACCTCTTCCACCTCGTAGATCGACTAGAATTTTCCATCCTCCTGAAAGGTACTTAGGTACTATACAAGAGGAAGTAGAGAAAATATTCCTCACGGGAAATAGGGCTCATGGTGATGACCCCAAGACCTATGATGAGGCGATATCAGATATCGACTTCGAGAAATAATTAGAGGCAATGAGATCAAAAATTGACTCGATGCACTCAAACCAAATCTGGACCTTGATAGATCCACCGGAAGGTATTGTACCTATTAGGTGTCAATAGATCTTCAAGAGAAAGAAAGGTGCAGATAGAAATGTGGAAACATTCAAGGCTAGGCTCGTAGCGAAAGGTTATAGTCAGCGCGAAGGCATTGACTATCAGGATACCTTTTCACCTGTAGCCATGCTAAAATCCATCCGCACATTGCTTGCTATTGCAGCCTATTTTAATTATGAAATATGGCAGATGGATGTGAAAACGGCATTCTTAAATGGATATCTTGAGGAAAAAATCTATATGGAACAGCTGTTTGGTTTCACATCCAATGATGATGATCATAAGATCTGCAAGCTGTAAAGGTCCATTTATGGACTTAAGCAAGTATCTCAGAGCTGGAATACTCGTTTCAATGATGTGATTAAAATATTTGGTTTCATCAAGAACGAGGAGGAACCATGTGTGTTCAAAAAGGTCAATGGGAGCACAGTTGTCTTCCTTGTACTGTACGTAGATGACATCCTCCTGATTGGAAATGATATTTTTATGTTGACCTCAGTCAAAATATGGTTGTCTAAGGAGTTCTCTATGAAAGATTTAGGAGAGGCATCCTTTATATGAGTATTAAGGTCTATAGAGATAGACCAAATAGGATGTTGGGACTTTCACAAAAGATGTACATAGAGGAGGTGCTAAAAAAGTTTAGCATGAAAAACTCTAAAAGAGGTTTAGTACCTTTTACACATGGCATTCATCTCTCCAAGAAGATGTGCCCTAGCACACCTGAGGAGATTGAACGCATGAGCAAGATCCCTTATGCTTCGGCAATAGGGAGCCTCATATATACCATGCTATGTACACGACCTGATATAGCCCATGCTGTGAGTGTCACAAGCAGATATCAGTCAAATCCAGGCGAAGAGCACTAGACTTTTGTGAAATATATTCTTAAGTACTTGAGAAGGACTAAGGATATGTTTCTAGTCTTTGGGAATGGAGAACTCCAGGTTCAAGAATTTACAGACTCAGACTTTATATCTGATATAGATGATCAAAAGTCGATATCTGAGAGTTTGTTCATTTGCAATGGTGGTGCAGTTAGCTAGAAGAGTTCCAAGCAGACGGTGATTACTGATTCCACCATAAAGGTAGAGTATATTGCTGCATCAGAAGCTGTGAAGGAGGCATTCTAGTACAAAAAGTTTGCCGTAGAGCTTGGAGTGATGTCATCGAATGCCATCCCTCTTTACTGCGATAATAATGGCACCATAGCCCTAGCTAAGGAGCCAAGGTCTCACCAGAAGTCCAAGCATATCGAGCAGCGATTTCATCTGATCTATGATTACCTCAAAAATTATTATGTCGAGTTAAGAGAGTCGACTCCATAGACAATGTGGTAGATCCACTGACAAAGCCATTAGGCTAGCAGAAGATCGAAGCCCACCTTGAGAAGATGGGACTTAGATATGTAGCCAATTGGCATTAGGTCAAGTGGGAGTTTGTTAGATGTGTGCCCTAGATGCCAGATTGGTTGACACACTTTTGTACAAATGTAAGGGCAAATTTATAATTTTGACTATAAATGAATAAAAGGGTTATTCTACTATCACATTGTGTACATTATATCTGTGATACATCCTTTGAGTTAGTAGGAATGTTAATTCATATTTTAAGAGTTGAAAATTTAAGGCATGAATTTACACAACTAACTCATAAACAGCTCCTGACCATAGGATCATCACGAGGATGGTGATCGATCTGGAAGGTTAGTGTATGATTGCTTTCTTAGGATAGATGTGTCTTGAGTTTACGGTGTGAAACATCAGAGCGAGAGTACAGATATTCATTAAGAACGAGAGTACTGAGCGTGACCATCTCGAGCAGTCATAAAGAAGTCTACCTTTTCATCAATGACTGGCTCGATGCTGCAGCTGTGTGTCAAGTTCTTTGACCTGAGGTGCATCGACAGTTCACCTTGAGTGTCTTATAGTTTGACTACACCATAACTCAGTCTCCTAGCCATTCAAAATCCTGAGGTATATGTTGGCTGTAGCATATTCATTGTAGGAACCAGTCGCACCAAGATGGGATTTATCAACCTTGGTAGATGAGAGGAGTAGTCCTATGATGATCGAAAGATCGAGTCCTAAGCCCATGGCCATGGCAGAGTGAAATAATGGAAAAGAGTTTTTCATTAGATTTCACATCGGACTCAGATCGATCGATTGATTTATATGACTGATGTTGGGTTTGACGAGTTCACCTTAACCCTAATTTACTTGGGACTCATGATAGAGGAACTCAATCACACAGGTAGCTGCACCGAGAGGTTCATCTTATTTCTGATGGATTGCCACCATATACTGCTAGGTGTCACTGATGAATTTTGAAGCAATTAGAATGATCTTGATGATCGATCATTCTAATTGTCTGAATAAGAAGAGTTCTGGTCCATCGAAAGGAGTTTCGATGATGTCAATGATGAGATCATGACATGTCTCATTACCATATGAAATGAACCTAACTGGGTCACACAAATAAAAGTTAGGGTCTGGATGTCATAATTGAGCTAGCTAGTTCGATTGATTTGGATTAGATCCAATTAGGTTCAAGAAAATTGTGCTAGCACATGATTGAGCCTAACTTTCTTGTGTAATCTTTTTATCTCGACTGAGCCAAATGTGATTTGACTCACCCAGAGAACCTTGAGAAGATTTCTCCAGTCTGACTGAGTCAATCCAGCTCAGAAAAACTTGTCTTAATTCATGAGATGAATTTAAGACAACACCTGCTAATTCCTGTCACCTGTCATTTTGTTTTAGGACATTGGTCAAATTGACCCATGGATCTTGGACTGAAGGCCACTGGCAAGAGGTCATTGGAGATTTTTTGTGGAGTGTCCACCTGCTAATTTGGCCTCAAATGGGCCATATTCAGATTGGCGTGGCCCCAAGTGGATAAGGATAGAGTCCCATGAGATGAGGACTCTATCCCTTGATCAACTACTGTGGGGCCCAATCTAACTGTGTTATCCAGTGTTGGCACCAACAGTAGGAGGGTTTGTAGGGTTCTTATTGATATGATCAGATATATCACTCCATCAATCAAAATTTTTTCAGAATTAATTAAATTTTTGATTGATCGATTGATGTGGCACTGCATGGCGCAGCAGGGTCTATTTAAACCCTGCTGCACCTAGGATTTAGAGACTCTGCTCAATATCCAGCAAAAAATAAACCCTCTACTTCTCTATGCCCCCTCTACTCTTCTCCCTCTCTCTTCATGTCCAAGAGGTTGTGCATCCATTGGTGCTTGTCCAAGGTGTGGTGGCTCCTGATCAGAAGGCTGTAGGATTTGTCGAGAAGCTGTGCACCAGCTTCAGAAGATCTTTTGAAGATCTTGCAGATCAGATCTAGATCTAATTTTTGGAGTAAAGATTCACAAGAAGAAGATGATCCAGATCCTACTCAAGTGGATATCAGTAGAGGCTAGGTGACTGCGTGGCTATTTTAGAATCTGGGTGTGCTGCGATCATCTACAGGGTAATCTAGTTACCCTAGAGGTATTCCTCTAATTCTCAAGTTTTAGATTTAATTTTAGATTAAATATTAGATAATAAGAATCAGATCTAATAGACTTTAGATCTAAAATAAAGTAGGATAATTTTTTTTAAAAAATATTTCACCCCAGATCTCATTAGATCTGGAAGATCCTACAAGGAAAAAGTTGTTTTTCCTTCACTTGGTATGAACCAAAATATGGATTCATGTGCACAAGATTCCATGATGGTCTCAGATTTAAAGATCACTTGCACAACTCTCACTTAGAGAACTATTTTTAACATGCAAGTAAAGCTTCCATAAGATGTTCTCTTTCATCGAATCAATCAGTAGACTCATTTTCAAATGAGCATCCACATCCTTGTATTAGTGTTCATACACAAGTGGCTAGTGAATTTGCTGCCCTCTCTATCGAGCATCCATAGGATGTGCCTGTCTATCCAAAATATTGATCTCCGACTCAATGCTCATACGATCAGGAATATTTAAGATTAGATTTAGATTTTAGGTCTCACCAGTATGACCCATTTATGTCTCTTAAATCATTGTCCTAATCTTTAGGTTCATCATTATCTTAGACATAATAAGATACAGCTAAAATGATGAATTAATATCTCATAAATATCATTATATAAGTTGAAAAATTACAAAAAAAGTTCCATCGCAACACTTGTGATTGACTTATAGGGTACTCTTCTTTCAATCTTTCACTTGCACTAAAGTCAATCGCCTTTGTATCTCATACAATCAAGATGGCGATCAAATATCTGCTGTGTATGCCTTAGTGAATGGGTCTGCTATATTATTCTTTGTGTCTACTCGTTCAATGATAACATCTTATCCTTCTATAATTTCTCGAATGAGTGGAAGCATCTGAGGATGTGCTTAGATTTATGATGAGACCTAGTTCCTTAACAGCCCCAGTGTTATCACAATAGAGTGCATCGATCCTTCAATTTCAGAAACGATTTCTAATTTCATGATGAATTTGTTCATCCAGACAGCTTCCTTAATAGCTTCACTAGCAGTGATGTACTCAGCTTAAGTAATTGAGTCGGCTACTATTTACTGCTTGAAATTCTTCCAACTCACTGCCCACATTTAGGATAAACAAGTATCCTGATATTGATTTGCTATCATCCGGATCAGATTAAAAACTAGAATCTGTATATCCTTTAGTTTCAACTCTGAGCCTCCGTATATGAAAAAAATATTTTTAGTCCTTCTTAGGTACTTCAGAATATTTTCACAGTTTTTCAATAATCTTCCTCTGAATCAGCCTAAAATTTGCTAGCTACACCTAAAGCATTAGCTACATGAAGCTGGTTCATAGCATGGCATACATAATTTGAAAAGAATATGCCCTACAAATCAATCAAAATTTATATTTTAATAGATTTTCTTGTAATCTTCCAGACTCATGTATTGACTCTTTAAATAATAAAAGGTATTTTTCATCATATGCTGCATCTTACTTTTGTAATGATTATGATGAACTCCATAAATCAGGATAATGGATTTAGGATTATGATGAGATCATACCTATGAGACATAAAATCCTAAAAATTTTGATTTAGAATATTCCTAGTCATAGGAGCATTGAGAAGGAGATCAATGTTCTGGATAGACTAGCACTTCCTATGTATGCTTGATGAAGAGGGTGGCTGATCTCATATACCACTTGTGTGAGACACTAATACAAGAAGGTGGGTGCTCATTAGAGAATGAGTTCACTGAATTGATCTGACTTAAGAAATATCTTACGAAATTTACTTACTCGTCAAAAGATGTTTTCTTATAGTGGGAGTTGTGCATATAATCTTTTGACCTGAGACTATCATAGAACCTTGTATATATGAATCCATATTTTTTGGTTCATACTCATTCATGACTTAATCATGTATGGGGTGTTCTGGATATAGTAGAATGTGTATGAAGATTGTGAGTAGGTCAACATAGAATCGATCACTCCTAGTAAGAGGAGATCGTATCCTACTTGCTCTGATCGATTGATGATTCAGAAAGCCTTTGATCCAAGAAGAATAAAAATTAGAAAGAGTTTTTAATATTTTATTAATTGAATCATCATATAAGTTGAGAAAAATATGAGTATGATATTGAATTTGACATCATTCCATATCCAGAGTCATATTCGGGGTGCAGAGAGATCGCAGGATCAAATTACACGATAACTTTCTACTGAAGGATATTTTTAGTATTTTTATTAAAATTTTATATCTTCTAGGTAGATATGATACATTGTTAGATGTCAATATTGTCTTATGAGTTTGATCAAATTAAAGAGTTTAATTCAATCGCCAATTAGAAAGAGTTCTAATTGTTAAAATCGGGTTAGTTCGATTGGATCTAGATCGGTTAGATTAAATTTTAATCAAATCAATCGACTTGCACTCAGACCTATTGTTGGTTAGATATGGAACCCAATGGATCATACACAAAGAGAATTGATCAGGGGTCTAATTAGATTAGATCATATTTGTAAAATTGACATGCTAGCACATGTTGCAAAAACTAGCTCCCTATTTCAAATTGGGTTCGAAATTGATTCTAGATTGGGCTAATTAAGGCTAAATTAATTCAAACCAATTTTGGGTTTGAGTTGGGTCACCCCTTAGCTATATTACCAAAAATTTAGAGCTAGAAACTAAGTCTCTATGAGTCAAGAATTTTTCTTGTCCGTGGGTGCAGTTTTTGTGCGCAGAAACAGCTTTCACGTCCCATGAGATGGGAAGCCTCATCCTTGAACTTATCCAATATTTCATGATGAAATAAATTTTTGGGTGATTACTTTCTTAATTTTGAGCACAAAATTTTTTTTTGAAGTTAAAATTCCTTCTGGTTTAAATATGAAAATTCATCGAATTTGAAAATCCTATCAGTCTGATCCAAGCACCTGACTAAGAGTCCAACTTGTGAAGGACTCTAACTCATTTGTCATGCCATTTCTTAATCTGAGTTTTTTTTCATGTCATTTTGATGCTAGCACCTTCATTTTTGGCCATTGGATGGATAAAATTATACTGATGGGTGGTGGAGAAAAATTATGCCATAGGAAGCTGCGCGACGCATCGGAGAATCATCGAGAAAAATATTTCGAAGAGTCCTTTTGTGTGAAGCATCTCTTGAATTTTTTTTCGATGATTGCCATGTATCAAAATCTTTTAGATGGGCATGAAAATTCATTAGGAGGTATGATATTTTCTGATGGATGCGAGATGGCACGTGGAAGGGGTGCGAATAATTCTCGAAGACAACCTATCGCTAAGTATTTAAGGGGGGGTGCACTGGGGTTTGGATTTATTCAGATTTCCAATTCTTCTTTTCTTTGTAACATCCTCTCCCTATTGTCTAATTAGTCCCTTTCTTCTCTTGTTAGGACAAGTCCAAAATAGTAAGGATAAATCTGATTTTAGGATAAGAGTCTAGGAAGAGAATTAAGGAAGACAAGGAGAGAAGAAAGGTAGGGATAGGAAGGCTAGGAGAAGAGAAAGAGGGTCTTGAGGTTCTGGTGTCCAAAAAATTCTCAGAGTGAGAATTTTGAAGGAAGAATCATCGTAAAGAGTTGGTGTCCTGATCATAGCCTTGTATGGATCACCGTTGGAGGGCGAATAATTGGGCACCTGATGGAGGTTTTGTCGAAATTTGGATTAAGCGCTGCAGGTATTCTTATATAGCTTGAATTTAATTTTAAATTTATATTATATATGATTGTTAATCATCAAGGAGATGTTGGTTTAAAAATTTTATATTTAGAATTTTTTAATTTAAATTTTGAAATCTATTATACTTTCGCTGTGCATGCCCACCTTAAACCCTATAGTGGTATCAGAGCCGGTCTTGTTTGGTTCAATCATATATACATAATGTTTATATGATGCATAGTATGATTTATACTATAAAATAATTTATATCTTCTATTATGCTTTCATATGATGATATGAAATGATGCATATATGATTCACCACTTCATCATCCTGATATAAGGTTGTCCTAGCATAACGGGGTTATGCTGCAAGATTATCCTAGGATGATGAATGTTCATATGTTATACTTGCACATATAGAATATTTTAATGCTGATACATAAATTGGTATTATATAGTTAGAATGTGCATGAGGCCAAATAAAAGCTCTCATTAAAAATTATATTAAGTGGTAGTGATATGCAACTATGGTTAATCAATTCTTGATCAATTGATCAATTGGTATTTAGAAAAGTACTATAGATGGTTCTTTAATTGGTTTCATTATCTAACCTGACTAATTTATTGATGTCTAAGAAAATCAACAGGGGGACCCCTACCTTACTTACCTGGCCAATTTGATTAAGCGATGTTGATATTGAAAAACCCTAATGTTGAAAATACTACTAATGTCCTTCCTTCATGCTAGGTTAATGTTACATCATGAACTATGGCTAGTTTATTGTGTTAACATAAGGCTTATCACAAGGATTGATATAATATAATCTTGATGCATAGAAGATGCTTACGATAATTTTGAATGTACTACTTTGTTGTGTTAATATAAGGACAGTTATATTACAATTTGACTATATTGAAATGAAGGGTCTAACTTAACTAAAATATTATAGCTTGTTGTGTTAACACAAGGCTAATAATATCTTAGAGGCCAAGATATGATATTGAAAATTATATGAGATGCAATTGGAAAGAGTTTTCTACCTATGAACTCATAAGGATTTATTGTGTTAACACAAGATCATTATGAGGAATTAAGATCTCAATCCCATTAAGATAAATATGAAATATATCTCGTTCATTATAGTAGAGGGTTATGATATTCGATAAAATAGTAGGAGGCATAATTAAATCTAAAGATCTTATTTAATTGTATGAGTCAACATGAGTTGTTTGCTTATATAATATTCTTTAATTATTGTAGATTAAATTCTACAAATGACATCTTCACTATCATTACAAGAAATTTTAAATTCTAACAAGTTGATCAGTCCCAATTATATGGATTGGTTGAGAAATTTAAAGATCGTACTCACTCAGGAGAAGCTCTCCTATATTTTTGACATCTCTGAACCATAAGAGGTTGGGGATGATGCCACAAAGGAGGAGGTATCCACATACAGAATGTGAAAGAATGACAGTTTGACTGTCAAGTGCATCATACTAGCCTCTATGAGCAATGAGTTGCAGAGACAGCATGAGAGCATGGATACTCAATCCATACTCCTCAATCTTAAAGAGTTGTATGGAGAACAGAGTAGGACTGCTAGATAAGAGATATCTAAGCAGTTATTTCATACTAGAATAACTGAGAGATCATCCGTACAAGACCATGTCCTGAAGGTCATTGATCTGATTACTAGATTGGGTCAACTAGGTTTTGTGATGGATGGAGAACTAAGTCAGGATTTGATCCTACGATCTCTCCCCAAGTCATTCGCTCAATTTGTCATGAACTATCATATGAACAAACTGAATACCTCCTTGTCTGAGCTGTTGAATATACTTAAGACAGCTGAGAGCCATATTAAGAAAGAAAAGGCTCCACTTCTTCTTGTGGGTAAAACCTCTAAGAAGAAGTCAAGTTTTAAGAGTTCAAAGAAGGCACTGAATCTTAAGGGTGGTAAGATGAAAAGGAAAGGGAAGAAAGCTTAGGACAGGGTACCTGCTTTCACTGCGGCAAGACGGGACATTGGAAAAGAAATTGCAAGTTATATCTTGCAATTGTAAAGGCTGGTGCAAGCGACGCACCAAAAGGTATGTATGAGATACATACAATTTTGTCATTAAGTTCTTCCAATTCAGACTCTTGGCTATTGGATACCGCTTGCGGTTCTCATATCTGTAAATCGTTGCAGGGGCTGTAGAATATTAGAGTGCTGAAGAAGGGTGATTTTGAGCTCTACGATGCTAAAGAAGAGTCCATCCAAGCAGAGGCTGTAGGGACATATATGTTAAAGTTACCTTCTGGGAAGATCTTAGAGCTAGAAAACTGTTATTATATGCCTAAGATCATTAGAAATATTATTTCTGTACCATTGCTATTGCAATGAGGTTATGAAGTAAATGGAAAGAGCAATAGTTGCTCAATTTCTTTTTCTAATAAAATTTTTTATCATGGTGTTATTAATAATGGTCTTCTGATTTTATCTAATAATAATGCTTTTTATATTGATGAAAGTAAAAAATGAAAGAGAGAAGAATTGAATAATACTTTACTTTGGTATTGTCAACTTGGTCATATAAGTGAGACAAGGATTAACAAGTTATATAAAGAAGAGTTCTTTGATCTTTATGATTATGAATCATTAGGTACTTATGAATCTTGTCTTATGGAAAAAATGACTAAGACTCCATTTAGTGGACATGAAAAAAGGACAAGTGAGTTATTAGGACTTGTACATATTGATGTATGTTGTCATATGACAACAGAAGCCAGAGAAGGATACTCTTATTTTATAATGTTCATTGATGAATAATCTAGGTTTAGATATGTGTATCTTATGAAACACAAATCCGACGTCTTTGATAAATTTAAAGAGTATCAAAGTATGGTCGAGAAATAAATTGAAAAAAATATTAAAATTCTTCAATCTGATCGAGGAGGAGAATACTTATCAAATGAGTTTCTAGATCATCTTAAAAAAAATAAAATTCTCTCAAAATGGATCCCTCCCTATACACCACAGCTAAATGGTATAGCAGAAAGGAGGAATCATACTTTATTAGATATGGTGCGGTCCATGATGTGTTTTACAGATTTATCTATTTCTTTCTGGGGATATGTCCTAGAAACTATTGTCTATATTCTGAATAGAGTACCTTCAAAATCTATGTCAAGCACTCCATATGAGATATGGAGAAGAAAGATATCTAATCTTAAGTATCTTAAGATATGGGGCTATCCAGCTTATGTTAAAAAAAATTTTGGACATAAGTTGAGTGCTAGGACAGATAAATGCTGTTTGTAGGCTATCCTAAAAAGAGTATAGGATATTTGTTTTATCATCCTACTGAACATAAGGTGTTTGTTAGTAAATATGCCACTTTTATGGAAAAAAAGTTTATCCTAGAAAGAGGTAGTAGGAAGAAAATTGAACTTGAAGAAGTTCAAGACCTACAAATGCAAGCACAAGATGATCCTCAACCAAATATATCCATTAGTGAAGTACAACCACAAAATACACCTCCTCTCTGAAGGTCGGATAGAGTGCAGAATGTACCAATAAGGTATGGGTTCATTATTGAGAATAATAAAGCCCATATCATTGAGAATGATGAACCTTTGACCTATACGGAAGCCATCATGAGTAGAGACTCAGACAAATAGCTAGAGGTTATGAAATCCGAAATGGACTCCATGTACTCCAACCAAGTATAGATTTTGGTTGACGCACCAGAGGGTGTGACCCTTATTGGATACAAATGGGTCTATACGAAAAAGATTGGAGCAGATGGTCAAGTTGAAACCTATAAAGCTAAATTGGTAGCTAAAGATTTTAAGCAAAAATAGGGTATTGATTATGATAAAATATTTTTATCTATTGCCATACTCAAATTTATACGGATTATGCTTGCAATAGCAGCATACCATGATTATGAGATTTGGCAAATGGATGTGAAGACCGCCTTTCTTAATGGTTATCTTGAGGAAGAGGTTTACATGTCTCAACCAGAAGAATTTATGTCAAAAGGGAGAGCAAATCAGGTATGCAAGCTTAAGAAATCTATTTATGGATTAAAGTAGGCCTCGAGGAGTTGGAACATTCGATTTGATGTTACAGTCAAAGAATTTGGTTTTATCAAAAATATGGATGAATTTTGTGTATACAAGAAGACTAGTGGGAGTGTCATTATCTTCTTAATTTTATATATGGATGACATACTTCTTATTGAGAATGATATCCTAATATTACAATCGGTCAAGACATAGCTATCAAGTAACTTTTCCATGAAGGATTTGGGTGAAGCATATATACTAGGTATAAAGATCTATAGGGATAGATCTAAGAAGATGTTAAGCTTATCCCAATTCAAGTATATAGACTTAGTGCTAAAGAGGTTTAGAATGGATGGTAGTAAAAGAGGTTACTTACCCATGAGTCAAGACATACATCTCTCTAAAAGGATGTCTCTTAAAACACCGAAAGAGAGAAATAGAATGAGTTCTATTTTCTATGCTTCGACAGTAGGATCGATCATGTATGCTATGCTATGTACTAGGCCTGATGTTGTCTATGTGTTAGGCATAGTTAGTAGATTTCAGGCTGATCCAAGATAGGATCATTGAAAAGCAGTGAAAAATATTCTTAAGTACCTGAGAAGGACTAAAGATATTTTTCTGGTATATGGAGGATCTGATCTAAAACTAGAAGGTTATTCTGACTCTAGTTTTTAATCAGATCCTGACGATAGCAAGTCTACTTCAGGATATATCTTTACTCTTAATGGTGGAGCTGTTAGTTGAAAAAATTTCAAGCAACAGACTATAGCTGACTCAACCACTGAGGCAGAATATATAGCTGCAAGTGAAGCCACCAAGGAAGCTATCTGGATGAAGAAGTTCATCACTGAATTGGATGTCATTCTTGAGATTAAGAATTCAGTACCACTTTACTATGATAATACTAGAGCAGTTGCTCAAGCAAAGGAACCAAGGTCTCATCATAAATCCAAGTACATTCTAAGATGCTTTCATCTCATTCGTGAAATAATCGAAAGACAAGATGTTGTCATTAAATGAGTAGAAACAAAGAATAATATAGCAGACCCATTCACTAAGGCTCTACCACAATAGTAGTTCGATCACCATCTCGATTGTATGGGGATAAAATATAAGGATGATTGGCTTTAGTATAAGTGGAAGATTGAAAGAAATATGCCCTACAAGCCAATCGAAATTTGTATTTTGATGGGTTTTCCTTGTAATCTTCTTGACTCATGTATTGACTCTTTAAATAATAAAAGATATTTTTTATCATATGCTGCATCTTACTTTTGTAATGATTATGATGAACTCCATAAATCAATATAATAGGTTTAGGATTATGATGAGATCATACCTATGAGATCTAAAATCCTAAAAACCTTGATTTAGAATATTTCTAGTCATAGGAGCATTGAGAAGGAGATCAATGTTCCGGATAGACTAGCACTTCCTATGTATGCTCGATGGAGAGGGTGGCTGATCTCATATGCCACTTGTGTGAGACACTAATACAAGAAAGTGGGTGCTCATTAGAGAATGAGTTTACTGAATTGATCTGACTTAAGAAACATCTTATGAAATTTACTTACCTGTCAAAAGATATTTTCTTATAGTGGGAGTTGTGCATATAATTCTTTGACTTGAGACTACTATAGAACCTTGTATATATGAATCCATATTTTTTGGCTCATACTCATTCATGACTTAGTTATATACGGGATATTCTGGATATGATAGAATGTATATGAAGGTTGTGAGTAGGTCAACATGGAATTGATTACTCCTGATAAGAGGAGATCGCATCCTACTTGCTTTGATCGATTGATGATTCAGGAAGCCTTTGATCAAAGTAAAATAAAATTAGAAAGAGTTTCTAATATTTCATTAATTGAATCATCGTATAAGATTGAGAGAAATATGAGTATGATATTGGATTTGACATCATTCCATATCCAGAGGCATATTCGGGGTGCAGGGAGATCGCAGGATCAAATTGCACGGTAACTTTCCACTGAAGGGTATTTATGGTATTTTTATTAAAATTTTATATCTTTTAGATAGGCATAATATATTGCTAGATGTCAATCTTGTCTTGTAAGTTTGATCGAATTAAAGAGTTTAATTCAATCACCAATTAGAAAGAGTTCTAATTGTTTAAATCAGGTTAGTTCGATTGGATCTAGATCGGTTAGATTAAATTCTAATCAAATCAAATCGACTTGTACTCAGACCTATTGCTAGCTAGATGTGGAACCCAATGGGTCACACATAAAGAAAATTAATCAGGGATCTAATTGGATTAAATCATATTTGCAAAATTGACATGCTAGCACATGTTGCAAAAACTAGCTCCCTATTTCGAATCAGGTTCAAAATTGATTCTAGATTGGGCTAATTAAGGCTAAATTAATTCAAACCAATTTTGGGTTTGAGTTGGTTCAGCCCTTAGTTATATGTATCAAAAAATTTGGAGCCATAAAACTAAGTCTCCATAAGTCAAGAATTTTTCTTGTGCGTGGGTGCAGTTTTTATGTGCAGAAACAGCTTTCACGTCCCATGAGATGGGATGCCTATTCTTGAGTTTATCCAATGTTCCATGATGATATAAATTTTTGAAAGATTTTTAACTTAATTTTAAGTATAAAAAACTTTTTTTGAAGTTAAAATTTTTTCTAGTTTAAATGTGAAAATTCATCAAATTTGAAAATCCTGTCAGTCTGATCCATGCGCCTGACCAAGAGTCCAAATTGTGAAAGACTCTAACCCATTTATCACATCACTTCTTAATCTGCATTTTTTTCCATGCCATTTTGATGCTAGTATCTTCATTTTTGGCCATTGGATAGATAAAATTGCACTGATGGGTGGTGAAGAAAAATTATGCCATAGGAAGCTGCGCGACGCATCGGAGATTCATCGAGAAAAATATTTTGAAGAGTCCTTCTACGTGAAGCATCTCTTAGATTTTTTTTCGATGATTGCCATGTGTCAAAATCTTTCAAATGGGCATAAAAATTTATCAGGAGGTATGTGATTTTTTGATGGATGTGAGATGGCACGTGGAAGGGGCACGAATAATTCTCGAAGGCAACCCGTCGCTAAGTATTTAAGGGGGGTGCGCCGGGGATTAAATTCATTCAGATTTTTAATTTCTCCTTTCTTTCTAACATCCTCTCCCTATTATCTAATTAGTTCCTTCCTTTTCTTATTAGGATAAGTCCAAAATAGTAAGGACAAGTCCAATTTTAGGACAAGAGTCTAGGAAGAGAATTGAGGAAGATAAGGAGAGAAGAAAGGTAGGGATAGGCAGACTAGGAGAAGAGGAAGAGGGTCTTGAGGTTCTGGTGTCCAAGAAAATTCTCAGAGTGAGAATTTTGGAGAAAGAATCATCTCAAAGAGTTGGTGTCCTGATCATAGCCTTGTGTGGATCACCATTGGAGGGCGAATAATTAGGCGCCTGGTGGAGGTTTTGCCGAAATTTGGATTAAGCGCTGCAGATATTCTTATATAGCTTGAATTTAATTTTGAATTTATGTTATATATAATTGTTAATCATCAAAGAGATGTTGGTTTAAGAGTTTTATATTTAAAATTTTTTAATTTAAATTTAAAAATCCATTATGCTTCCACTGTGCATGCCCACCCTAAACCCTACGTAATTGATCCCACAGTCGAAGCATAAGGGATTTCATTCATCTACTTTCTCTTTTTTGGTGTCTTAGGATATATTTTCTTAGAGAGACGTATACCATAACTTGTAGATAGGTAACCTCTCTTACTTGTCTCCATATTAAATCTTTTTAATATGAGATCTATGTATCATGACTGAGATAAGCCTAACATCCTTTTAGATCTATCTCTATAGATCTTTATACCCAGTATATAGAATGCTTCACCCAAGTCTTTCATAAAAAACTTATTCGATAGCCAAGTCTTGACCGATTACATCATAGGATATCATTTTTAATGAACAGTATGTCATCGACATACAGAACCAAGAAGACAACAGCACTTCCACTTGTCTTCTTATACACACATGGTTCATCCTTATTTTTGATAAAATTAAACTCTTTGACTGTCATATCAAATCGGATGTTCCAGCTTCTCGAAGCTTGCTTCAATCCATAGATAGATTTCTTTAGTTTGCATACTTAATTTGCCCTCCCACTTGAGATAAATCTCTGTGACTGAGTCATATAGACCTTTTCCTTAAGATTACCATGGAGAAAAGTGATCTTGACATTCATTTGCCAGATCTTATAATTGTAGTATGCCGCTATAGCAAGCAAAATTCTGATAGACTTGAGCATCGCCACTGGTGAGAAGGTTTTATCATAGTCAATTTCTTATCTTTGTTTAAAATTTTTTGCCACCAACCTAGCCTTATAGGTTTCAATTTGGCCATCTCCTCCGATCTTCTTTTTGAAGACCCACTTGCACCCTATTTGGGTCACACCCTCAAGTGCATCAACCAAAGTCCACACTTGGTTGGTGTACATCGAGTCCATCTTAGATTTCATGGCTTCTAGCCATCTGTCTAAGTTTCTACTCATGACAGCTTTTGAATAGGTTAGTGGATCATCATCTTAAATGATGTTGATCGTATTGTCATTCTCAATGACAAAATCATATCTCAGAGGTGCTTGACGCACTCTATCTAACCTTCGGAGTAGAGGTATGCATTATGGATGTACCTCATCCTTGGATACTTCTAATTGAGGATCTTCTTGTGGTCCAACCATAGGTATTTCTGGATCGATTTGTAAATCATGAACTTCCATAAGTTCAATATCCCTCCCACTACCTCCTTCTTGGATGAATTCATTTTTCAAGAAAATGATGTGCCTACTAACAAATACCTTTTGCTCAGTAGGATGGTAGAGGTAGTATCCATTAGTTTTCTTAGGTTACCCTACAAACTTATACCTATCTTATCTAGCACTAAACTTATGTCCAAAACTATTTTTGACATAAGCAGGACAGCCCCAAATCTTAAGATGTTTAAGATTAGGCTTCCTTCTCTTCCATATTTCATATGGAGTGCTTGCAACAAACTTTGAAGGCATCCTATTTAAAATATATGCGGCAGTCTCTAGGGCAAATCCTTGAAAAATATTGAGAGATCAGTGAAGTACATCATGGACCGCACTATATTCATCAAAGTACAATTCTTTCTTTCTGCTACACCATTTAACTAGAGTGTATAAGGAGGGGTCTATTCAGAGAGAATACCTTTATTTTTAATATGATAAAAATTTCACTGGATAAGTATTCTCCTCCTCGATCAGATCGAAGAACCTTGATACTTTTTTGAGTTTGTTTCTCGATCATATATTGATACTCCTTAAACTTATCAAAGGTTTCGAATTTATGTTTCATAAGATACACATATTCAAACCTTGATAGATCATCTATAAAGGTGATAAAATAGGAGTATCCTCCTCTGGTCTGAGTTGTCATTGGTCCACATATATTTGTATGTACTAGGACTAACAACTCATTCACCCTCTCTCTATGTCCAGAGAATGGAGTCTTGGTCATCTTACCCATGAGACAAGATTCACAAGTTTCTAATGATTCACAATCATATGAGTCAAAGAATTTTTTTTTGTATAATTTGTTTATCCTTGACTCACTAATATGACCAAAACGGTGATGCTAGAGATATGTGATATTCATATCTTCTCTCTTTCTTTTCATATTTCTTTTAATATAAAAAATATTTTCATTAAGTGCCAGAATTAAAAGATTGTTATCAACATAACAACTGCTATAAAATTTATTAGAAAAGAAAATGGAGCATCCATTTTTTCATTTGCCTTATTTCATAACCTTGTTTTAACAACAAAGGTATAAAAATAATATTTCTAATGATCTTTGACATATAATAATAGTCTTTTAATTCTAAAAGTTTTTTCGAAGATAAATCAAGCATACAGGTTCCTACAACTTCTGTGCTAATAGACTCTCCACTTGTGCCATAAAGCTCGAGGTCATCTCTTTTTAGACCTTTGATATTCTGTAGTCGCTGTAACGAATTATAAATATGCGATCTACAGATGGTATCTTATATCCAAGTATCAAAGTTGGAGTCACTCAATGAAAAATAGGTCTGTATTATATATACACCTTTTGGTGCTACACTTACATTCTGCTTCAATCTTGCAAGATTATTCTTGCAATTATTTTTTCAATATCCAAATTTGCCATAAAATCAACAGTTAATATCCAAAGGGACATCTTTTGCCTTCTCATTATTGCTGACCAATCCAAGATCAGAAATATCTAGAATATCAGAGTTCTTCTTATTGGAGCATGATCCCGGCTCCTCTCACGGACCTTGGGTGCAGCAAAACCAGCAACGAACAAATCTGGAGACTTCTGGACTCGATTGAAGGCCCTTGACAAAATCAGCCTGGTTGCTGTCTTCTTCGTCAGCCTTTCGTTCTAGATGAAGAACACCTCTAAGATTACCTCTAAAAAATCTAAGATCTAGTACCCAACTAGATCAGGCCCAGACCAAGGTCTTCCAATTCATAGATCTTGAATCAGGATATTCTAGATAGGAAGGAAGGTAGATAGAACCAGACCTTGCAGATCTGTCCTGCTGCAGCCTTTCCTATAGATCTGTTGATGGAGATCTCACCCGCACCTCAAACGACCTCAGATCAACTCTAGATTTGAGCAAAACTTGTACTAACCTCATAGCAAGAGATTCCAAGTTCTGGACCTAATTTTTGGATGGCTGCAAGAGAGGGAGAGGCAATATGGTTGGTGGCACAAAGGGGGAGGGGCTAGCGCCTCCCCTGCTTTTCCTGCCTTCTATGGATCTGGCGGCAAGAAACCCTAGGGTTTCTTGCTCCTGGGGTGTAGAGAATAGCTGAAGAGAGAGGGAGAAGAGAGAGAGAGACTTGGAAGAAAGAGTTTTCATATTTCTTGGCTTAATCAAACCTATACAGTGCATGTATATATAAACACAGGGTCAAGTGACCCAAATCCAAAACTTCCTTGACCAACTCTATGGAAGATTAGGTTAACCCAAGCCCATGTACACCCATGACTCAACCTAATCTCACCTATCCTGGGCCCAGACTTGGCCCATAAAGAGTTGGTCCCTTGAGGCCCACATAACCTAGACCTCAAGAACCCGAAAGGCCCACAGCCTTTCAACCTAAGGCCCAATTAGCCCTAGAGCCTCCATGAAGCCCTCATGAATGATGGACCTTGGCCTTAGTCTTGGTCCCCTGGGCCTTGGGCACACCACCTGGATCACAACAATCTCCACCTTGGTGTCCCAAGGCCTCAACCAGCTCCACTCTATCCATTAGCCGAATCAGCTCAACACATCTCTGAAAGCTGTCCCGTGGAAGTACCTTCGTAAGTGCATCAGCTGGGTTCTCCTTGATGTGTACCTTTACCAGCTCCACCTCGCTATCCTCCACAAGCTCCCTGATCCAATGATACCGAATGTCGATGTGCTTTATCCTTGCATGATAGACTGAGTTCTGTGCTAGTATAAGTGCACTTTGGCTGTCACAGTGCACTCTAATGGCCTCCTGAGTAAGGCCCATCTCCATCAACAAACTCTTCAGCCAAATTGCCTCCTTAGCTGCTTCTGTCAGCCTGATATATTCTACCTCTGTAGTGGATAGGGTCGTGATAGGTTGCAGACTCGATCTCCAAGAAATAGGACCTCCATACAGGCTAAAGATGAAGCCTGTCGTAGACCTCCGGGTATCCACATCTCCACCGAAGTCTGCATCTACATAACCACCAATCAGCCCCTGAGCATCCCTGGACATGTCAGAGTATCCCACTGTACCTTCTCGCTGTCCGTAGCAGATGCCAACTCCAACTGAACCCACCAGGTATTTGAATATCCACTTCAGAGCTCTCCAGTGCTCCTTACTAGGCTGTGCCATGAACCTGCTAACCTGACTCACTGCATGAGCGATGTCTGGCCTACAACAGACCATCGCATACATCAAGCTCCCAACTCTTGAAGCATAAGGGACTGTCTCCATCTCCTGAGCCTCCACCTCAGTCTGTGGCACCATGGTCTTCGAGAGTCTGAAGTGACCGGCAAGTGGCAGCTCCACCGGCTTTGCTCCCTTCATCCCGAACCTCTCTAAGACCTTCTGTATGTAGCCCCCCTGAGATAGATGCAGCACCCTCCAGGCTCGGTCTCTGAAAATCTCCATGCCTAGGATCTTCTTTGCAGGGCCCAAATCCTTCATCTTAAACTCCCAAGATAAGGATGCCTTCAGATCCTGCACAACCTTCCTACTCTTGCATGCTATAAGCATGTCATCCACATACAAGAGTAGGAACACCCTAGAACCATCCTCAAAAGACTGAACATAAACACAGGGATCAAACTCGCACCTGAAAAGTCCAATGCTGCGCACATAGGAGTCGAACCGCTTGTACCATTGCCTCGGCGACTGCTTCAGTCCGTACAGTGACTTTTGCAACAAACAAACCTTTTCCTCTGATCCTGGATCCCTGAAATCGGGTGGCTGCTCCATGTAAATCCTCTCCTCCAAATGTCCATGGAGGAACGCCATCTTGACATCCATCTACTCCAGCTCTAAATCCTGAGCTGCTACAATGCTCAGCAACACTCTGATGGAAGTATGTCTGACGACAGGAGAGAAGATTTTGCTTAAGTCGATGCCTTCCTTCTAGGAGTATCTCTTGGCCACTAACCTCGCCTTGAATCTGATACCTCCCTGCTCTGAAGGCCCTTCCTTGCGACTGTAGACCCATTTGCAGCCAATGGGCCTCTTCCCCTGTGGCAACTGCACCAATCGCCACGTCTGGTTCTGGTGGAGAGACTGCATCTCTTCGAACATCGCCTGGACCCACCTCTCTCTGTCCTGGCTCTCAATAGCCTCCTGATACGTATATGGGTCTCCATTCGCTGTCACCAGGGCATATGACAGCATCTCCTCGAGGCCATATCGGTCCGATTGCCTGATGGTCCTCTTGGGCTTGTGTAGGGCAACACCGATATCAGTCCTCGGTCCAGCTCGCTCCTGCTGGACCTCTTTGCCTCGATCATCTGTCTGAGTCCTCTCCACCTGTGGAGACACCTTAGGTAGGTGCTCCACCTGAATGTCATGTTCTCCAGTAGTACCTGCAAGAGGCAAAATCAAAGAGGTAAGCTGTCCAGCAGTGCCTTGCTAGACCTCCTTCTGTTCCTGCTGCTCCTCCATGCCTGCTCGCCTCCGTAGGACTGACTCCTCATCAAAAGTCACATCCCGACTAATGATGACCTTCTTTTTCAAGGGATCCCACAGCCTGTATCCCTTAACTCCTCGCGGATTGCCTAGAAACACCATCTTGCGTGATCTGGCGTCTAGCTTGCTCCGCTCACCAGCTCCAATGTGCACATAGGCCGTGCACCCAAATACCCGTAGATGGCCCAGCCCAACTGTCCTCCCAGACCACACCTCCTATGGAAGCCTGCCATCCAACCTGATGTGAGGTGACCGATTGACCAAGTAACCCGCTGCGTCTACTGTGTCAACCCAGAACTCCTTTGGAAGCCCTGTCTGCAGCCTCATGCATCGTGCCTTTTCTAGAAGTGTTCTGTTCATCCTCTCGGCCACCCCATTCTGCTGTGGAGTCCCCTTAACTGAGAAGTATCTCCTGATCCCACACTCCTCACAGTAGTCCTGGAACTCTCTGCTGGTGTACTCCCCACCATTGTCTGACCTCAGATACTTCATGCTCCTCCCTTGCTCCTTCTCCACCTCAGCTCTCCAGATTTTAAACTTGGTGAAGACCTCAGACTTCTCTCTCATGAAATAAATTCAGAGTTTTCTTGAGAAATCATCAATCAGGGTCATAAAGTATCTGGCCCCATTCCTAGCTAAAACTGGGGCTGGTCCCCACACATCCGTATGTACTAACTCCAGAGGGACTGCACTACGGGTTGTACTGATATTGATCTGAACTCTCCTCTGCTTTCCCATCTGGCAAGGCTCACAGATCTCCCCTGTAGCACCATCCTCCAGATCAGAGATGAGTCCTCTCCTGCTCAACTCCCTCAGCCCGTTGTCACCCATGTGGCCTAGGTGGTAGTGCCACATCCTGTAAGCTCCCTGCTGGTCCTGTGCTGCAACTGCTGCATCAGACTCTCCGATCACCACAGATCCCTCCATGCGATAGAGATTATTATCCAACCTCTTGCCTCTCATCACCACCATAGCTCCATTGGAGATGTTTAATACTCCACTTCTAGCCCCACTGCTGAAGCTGTATCCACTGCGCTCTAAGTAGCCTAGTGACACCAGATTCTTTTCCAGCTTCGGAACGTGCTTTACATTTGTCAATGTCCTCACAATCTTATCAAACATCCTCACCCTGACTGTCCCTATCTCAGCCACCTGGCAAGGATGATTGTCGCCTAGAGTCACTGATCCCTCATCTGTCTTGGTGTATGTCGCAAACCAAGACCTGTGTGGTGTGTAGTGATGTGAGCACGCAGAGTCTAGTGTCCACTCCTCTGTGTAATGCCTGTGACCATCTGATACCACAAGTAGATCATCCTCCACCTGCTGTCCAGCAACTGCACTCACTGATTCTGAGCCACTTCTTTCTCCCTTCTTGCTCTTCCATAGTGGATATTCTCGCTTGAAGTGCCCGAACTCGTTGCACTTGAAGCATTTCATCTCTTTCTTTTCCTTCCTGGACTTGGACCGCCCCCTGGACTTGCTTCTGCCTCTGCCTCTACCTGTCCTCTTCCCTACTACCAAACCCTCCTAGGGAGCCCAATCTCTGGTCAACTTTTCCCTTTGCTTATTAGACCTCAGCACCGAGACCATGTCCTCATATTCCAGAGTCTCCTTGCCGTAGAGCAGTGTAGTCACCAAAGAGTCATATGATCCTGGCAGCGAACACAAAAGCAATAGGGACTTGTCCTCCTCATCTAGCTTCACCCCGATATTCATCAACTCCATACACAACTGGTCGAACCTCTGAATGTGGCCAATCACATCAGATCCCTCCTGCATCTGAAGACTGAACAACCTCTTCTTCAGCATTAGCTTGTTGCACATATTCTTCCCCATATACATGGTGTGCAACTTCGACCAAAGGCCCTTCGGGGTCTTTTCTTCCAGCACTGAATATAATTCCGCATCCGCCAAACATTCTCTGATCACCGAGCATGATTTCTTCTCCAACAATGCCCACTGTCTATCTGTCATTCCCTCAGGCTTCTCATCCAAAGCCTGATCCAGATCTGCTTGCACCAGAAGATCCTCCATCCAAATTTTCCACATAAAAAAAATTTTCTTACCTTCAAACTTCTCAAAATCGACCTTCATATTGCTGCCCATGACTGGATCCAAGCCAAACAAGCAATATAAAATCAAGAAGTGTAGAATATACCTTGATGGTACCTTGTTGAAAATTTTCAGCACTTGAGATCTTCAACTTCTCATGCTTGGAACTGCTTCCTCACCACCGTGGCTCTGATACCAACTATTGGAGCACAATCCCAGCTCCTCCCACAAACCTTGGGTGCAGCAGAACTAGCAACGAACAAATCTGGAGACTTCTGGACTCGATTGAAGGCCCTTGATGAAATCAGCCTGGTTGTTATTTTCTTCGTCAGCCTTTCGTTCCAGATGAAGAATACCTCTAAGATCACCTCTGTTGCCCAGCTATGCAACCCAAGAGGGGGGGTGAATTGGGTTTCTAAAAATTTTAAGCCCAACAGAATACTTATGAAGAACAAAACAAAGACTTCAATTCAATATTAATTACCTGAAGCAGAATTGCAAGGATATAATAAAGAAATAAGGTAAAGCGATAAAGCACACCACAAACACAAGGATTTATAGTGGTTCGGTGCCAACCTTGCTCCTACATCCACTCCCCAAGCTCCTACTTGGGAATTTCAATCCACTATACTTGTATTCAACCTGAATACAAAATGTCGGAAACTCCGACACAAGCTATCCCAAGCTAGATCACTTGTTTCCTGGGTACAAGTAAACCCAAAACACTCCGATTTCAGGTTCGGATCAACCTTTTCTTGTTTTGGAAATCCTCCAAAAACAAGAACAAAAACTCACAAAGAGAAAATTTTGAGCACAGATTAATACAATAACAGCTCCTTTAAATGAGCGAATATAACAATAAAAACTTTACTCAAATGAAGAACCCCTTTTCGGATTTTCTCAAAGTGGATGAATGCTTGAACGAATGCTTGAGAAGAGGTTGTTTATTGATTGAAGATCTCTTGAAAGCTTTGAACGATCTCTAGATCAAAGTTGAAACAATAGGCTTGAAAGATCCTCTTGAATGCTCTTGCTTTTCTCTTTCACAATCTCTCTTGTATATTGTGGATCCTCTCTCTTTTTCTTTTTGGATATTTCGTTGATCTCAGGCTTTTTCGTGCAGATTTCGGATCCTCTCTTCTGTTTTTCTCATTTTTGATTTCACGTTTGATCTGCTATTTAATCTGCAATTTCTTTCACCATTTAAAGCATTTTATGACATTAGAAGCAAGAGAAAACAACTTAGGCAGATAAAGAGCCGTTAGAGCAATTTTAGGAAGCATAAAAGGCAATTAAAATGGGCAAAAAAATAGCCGTTGCTGATATTTTCCGTCGCAGGGGTCGACTCATGAGTCGACTCATGCTTCAGGGGTCGACTCATGAGTCATGAGTCGACCTCTGTTGCAAAAACCAGAGAATGCGTTTCTGGAAATTCTTGGCTCAAATCAGCAGGGGTCGACTCATGAGTCGACTCATGCCTTGTGGGTCGACTCATGAGTCGACTCACAGGTCATGCCAAGCCAGAAAACTAGCGTGCCAAGGAGAATTTTTTGCGTGCCAATCAGCTTACAGTGCCATGAGTTGACTCATGAGTCGACTCATGCACTTCAAACCTTCATAACTTCAAAAATATAAGTCCAAACACAATGAAATCTTCACCAATAGATTTCAAATCATTTGTTCTACTAAATGGTACTATCAAATCAGGATTTTAGTAAAATTATGATTTTATCCTTGAAGAGCATAAGGACTTTTCATTTTAAAATTATTTGTATCCTTTCAATCTGCTTTGTAATCATCAAAATCAATCTAGGAGCAACAATCTCCCCCTTTTTGATGATGACAAAACACTTGAACAAAAGCATTTATGTGAATGCATTAATTTCAAAAGAATGCACTATAGGTGTATATGCTTGAAAAATATGATTCTTTTGGCATGTGATATAAATGGTCATATACAAAAAATAGTTTGTCTATTTTCATAAATATTTGAAAAGAGTATTAGATCATTTTAAGTTTAAGATATATTAGAGCAAGAGAGAAAAATAAATTTTTCAATATATCAGAGCAAGAAAAAATAATTTTTACAATGTTATCCGAAAAGATTTTACAATGTATCAGAGTAAATGTTATAATATAACAGAGAAAATTTCACACTGTATCAGAGCAAATTTTATAATGTATCAGAGAAAATTTCACACTGTATCAGATTAAATTTTATCATGTATCAGAGCAAGTTAAAAAAAATTTTAGGGTGTATCAGAGTAAATCAAATTTCTTAAGATGTATCAAGGTAAATTTCATAAGATATATCAGAGCAAGTTTGAATTTTGAAATATATCAGAGCATATAAAAAAAACTTATTTGCATTGTACTTATGATTTTGCTTTTTGTTTAATTTCTGTCTGATATCAATTTTCTCAAAATTTTTGTTTAATTTCTCAAAATACCATTTTTGTTTAATTTCACAAATTTTGTTTAATTTCTCAATTTTTGTTTAATTTCTCCAAATATTTAATTTCTCCAATTTTTGTTTAATATCTCCAATATTGTTTTGTTTAATTTCTCAATAATTGAATTGCTTTTTGTTTAATTTCTGTTTGATGCCAAATTACTTTTTGATGCCAAATTTCTCATAATTTGTAATTTTACTTTTGGGGTTTTGCCTTTGATGAGTTGCTTTTTGTTTAATTTCTCCCCCTTTTTCTTTCATAATTTAGGGTTTTGCTTTTAATGAGTTGCTTGCTTTTTGTTTAATTGTTTACTTTCTCCCCCTTTTTGACATCATCAGACATGGTTAGCTTTTCCTTTTTCAAAAATATTCTTTAATTTCTCCCCTTTTAGAGTATATCACAGATGTTTGCTACCCCTTAATATAGCAATTATCAACAGCAAACAACAACAAAGAGAAGATAATATTTCAACAAGGAGAATATATATAACCATAATATGATCAACATCATTACAAAAGGTAGAAATATAAATAAAAGATGATTCCATTAAAAACATAATTGTTTCAATACATAGTTCTTTAAAATAAAATTCAATCAGCTAATTGTCAATACATGGCCCCAAGGTATAGATCCTAGAATAAGATACTAACACCTAGGATCTAGTAATGATCAAGATAAGTCAATGATCGGAGTCATCAGAGATAGGGTGAGGAGATGATGGATCAGAAGTGCATCCTCTACCCCGTCTGCCTCTGCCACGAGCAGGAGAGCGAGATGAACTGGGTGGCTGAGAACGCTGAGATGCTAAGGACTGAACAGAAAGGGTGAGTCTGATAGAATCAAGTACGTTCAGTGCTCTTGAAACAGATTGAAGTAGAGCAGTGAACTGAGTGGTAGCATGCTCACTCGATCCTCGGATTTCTTTCCTCAGCAATTCATATCCACCTTCTAGTGCTCCTCTGAGCCTACCAGCCTCTGTAGTGAGGTCTGTGACCTCAATAGTAGACTCCTGTGGCTGGAGATGGGCCAAAACAAGGACTTGCCCCTGCAAGTCAAGAACTCTGCCAGTCAATCTCCAGACTGTGTCCTCAAGCTGCTGTATCCTGATGGACTGATCTGAAATCATCTGAAATACAGTGGAGATGTGGGGAGTAATGGTCTGATCAGAAGAGGTAGCTCCAGGTGCAAAAGAAGTACTACTCCACTGGCTAGACAGTAAAGAAGCCACACGCTGTGAAATATGCTCGATCTGATCGTCAGCCAGTCTGAACTCTGAATGAGGTGCTCTGCTCTCTGGCTGATACACTGATGTGGGCAACCTAGTAAACTCTGAAGGGCCAGCCTCAGTATCAGGAATGAACTGGGTATCTGGTGAAGCTACCCTGAAGTCATGTACAGGAGAAGATGGACCTTCTTCTTCTATTCTGCCTTCAGCTCTGTCTTCAGTTCTTGTTTCAGCTCTATCCTCAGTTCTTTCTTCAGAGCCCTTGATCCAACCACCATCAGTCTTTGTAATTCTCATTTGGTGCAGGCTGTGTTGATTGAAAGTGTCCACATGTGAGAGCTTGGTAGGAGCCTCCCCCTCACAGCTAACTCCAAACCTCCTAAATACTCTAGTAAGGGCCATACCATAAGGCAAGTGTGCCTTGGATCTGTTCAAAGTTTCTCTCATGGCCTCTATCATAAGTGCAGGGAGGTTCAGGGGGGTCTGAGTGATGACATGAAACATGACACATACATCTCTGCTGGAAAGTAAGTCATGTCTACCACTCCTAGGAAAGAATAGCTTTGAAACTATCTGATGCAGGACCCTCATCTCAATGGACAAAAACTTTGCTTCCAATTTGTTTAAATTTTCTGAAAAAGTTTCTCCTAAAATAATTCTGATCCCCTCTTCTTTAATTGGGAGTTCCATATATGAATATCCTTCACTAGGCAACTGAAGTATTTCTCCCAAAATCCTAGAATCCAGGCAGATATCAATTTTCTTTACAGTTGAAGTCACTGACCCGTTTCCATAAAGTAGGTTTTGGTAGAATTCTCTAACAAGGTCAACATAGGTGACTTCCTTAAGAGAGCAATAGAGTTCCCATCCTTGGTTTTTAATTTTGGTGGCAAAAGTAAAACTTTTTTTCTCAAAGAACCGAAAATCTATATTTTTCCCGGTTTCTACTTTTCTATCAGAAAGAGGATTCACACTGGGACTTATGGAGGATTGAGAGGGACCTTGAGTAGGTACTGAAACTGGAGTGGGAGCAGTTGAAGATTGAGCGGCTTGCCTTTTCTTTCTGACAATTTCTTCAGGCTCACGGATTGATTTCCTTCTTTGGGGAAGCTTCATCTTTGGAGCCATATCCACTAAGGTAGCAGACAAGAAGACTTGAGTTGAGTGGAGGAGGGATCACAAGAGAGTGAAGAAAGATTTTGGTGGAGAAAAGAAGTGGATTTTGGAAGTTCGATAAAGTGCTAGGGCACGTTCCAACCGCGTCGAGCAAAGCGAGAAAGCACAGAAAATCCTTTTGAAGGAGGCGATTTTTGGTGGAGAGGAGGAGGGAGAATTGCCTCGAAATTAATCCTTGGATTTGGAGCAAGAAGAGTTGGAGAAGACGGCTTTTGGAAGAAGAACGATGGGAAGATGAGTCGTCTCACAAACAGTAACCCTTATAAAAACAATGAACCCGTTGAAAGTTGGTGGAATTTACAAGTTTGCCATTGAGTCGACTCATGGGGGTCGACTCATGAAGTTCAGAAAATCAGGAAAAATGTGAATAAATTTCAAAAAAATTTGAAATTTTGAGTGAAGGAATTTTGCTCAATGATAAGTTCTTAGAATGATAAATTTGAGCTTTTGGGACCAGGATAGATGTTAAAAATTGAGCTTTAATCAATTCTTTGGAAATTGAGAAATTTTAGGCAAATGGATCTAGAATTCCTAGATTTCTCTTAATTTCACAGAATCTATCCTCACTAAGGGCCTTTGTAAAGATATCAGCTAATTGATTCTCAGTGCAAACATATTCAAGAATTATATTTTTGTTTTGAACATGTTCTCTTATGAAATGATGTCTTATTTCAATATGTTTGGATCTTGAGTGTTGAATTAGATTTTTAGATAGATTTATGGCACTTGTGTTATCACATCTTATTGGTGTTTCATTAAGTTTGATTCCAAAGTCTTCGAGTTGTTGCTTAATCCACAAGATTTGAGCACAACAACTTCCGGCTGTAATGTATTCGGCCTCAGCCGTAGACAGTGCCACCGAATTTTGTTTCTTGCTAAACCATGAGATTAGGTTAACTCCAAGAAATTGGCAAGTTTCACTTGTGCTTTTTCTATCTAATTTATATCCAGCAAAATCAGCATCTGAATATTCTAATAAATTAATTTGTGAGTCCTTAGAGTACCATAACCCTAGAGTTTGAGTACCATTTAAGTATCTAAGGATTCTTTTAATAGCATTCAAATGAGATTCTTTAGGATTAGATTGATATCTAGCACATAAGCAAACACATTATATCAGGCCTACTTGCAGTTAAATATAATAATGAGCCAATCATACCTCTATAGTATTTTAAGTCTACGCTTTTACCATCATCATCCTTGTCAAGCTTACATGAGGGACTCATTGGTGTGCCAATTGGTTTGCAGTTCTCCATTCCAAATCTTTTTAGTAGTTCCTTGGTGTACTTGCTTTGGGTGATGGAGATTCCCTCTTTTGATTGTTTGATTTGGAGTCCGAGAAAGAAGGTGAGTTCTCCCATCATGCTCATCTCGAACTCCCCCTGCATAAGCTTAGCAAAGTCTTGACAAAGGGATTCATTAGTAGACCCAAAAATTATGTCATCAACATAAATTTGTACAATTAGCATATCATTTTGATTTCTTTTAATAAATAGGGTTGTATCTACATTGCCTCTTGAAAAATTATTATTTAGTAGAAATTTGCTTAGCCTTTCATACCATGCTCTAGGTGCTTGTTTTAATCCATATAAAGCTTTATTTAATATAAAGACATGATTAGGAAAAATATGATTTTCAAATCCAGGGGGTTGTTCTACATATACTTCTTCAGAGATATATCCATTTAAAAATACACTTTTAACATCTATTTGAAATAACTTGAAATTCATAAAGCAAGCATATGCAAGTAGAAGTCTAATAGCTTCTAATCTAGTAACAGGTGCAAAGGTTTCATCAAAATCAATTCCTTCTTCTTGATTATATCCCTTAGCAACCAGTCTTGCTTTATTTCTAATTACATTTCCATGCTCATCTAATTTGTTTCTAAAGACCCATTTTGTGCCAATTATTGAATAATCTTTAGGTCTTGATACTAAGGTCCAAACATTATTTCTTTCAAATTGATTAAGTTCCTCTTGCATAGCATTAATTCAGTTATGATCATTTTCAGCTTCTTCAAAAGTTTTAGGTTCAAGTTGAGATACAAAAGCACAATGATTAAGTACATCTCTAAGTGAAGAACGTATTTTTACCCCATGCATAGGATCACCGATAATTAACTCCTTAGGGTGGTTGTGAACATACCTCCATTCCTTGGGTAGGTCATTTGTACCTTGAGGTTGTTCTTGAATTTCTTCACTTCTCTCATCTTATTTATCTTCTTGATCCTTGTCTTCTGGAGTTGCTGAGTCTTTCAGAGTGATCTCCTTCATACCTTCTATTAGTGGCTCTGCATCATCAACACCCTCATTCTTCCTTGAAGGAAGATCGTTAGATTCATCAAAAACAACATGTATGGACTCCTCAACTGCTAAAGTTCTTTTGTTGAAAACTCTAAATGCTTTACTAGTGGAGGAGTAACCTAAAAAGATTGCTTCATCTGATTTTGCATCAAATTTACCAAGTTTTTCTTTTCCATTATTTAATACAAAACATCGGCAACCAAAGACATGAAAATATGCAATATTTGGTTTTCTTCCTTTCCAAAGTTCATAGGGGGTTTTCTTTAAAAATTATCTAATTAAAGCATGATTTAAAATGTAACATGCTGTGTTAATAGCTTCCGCCCAAAAATATCTTGGAAGGTTGCTTTCACAAAGTATGGTACGGGCTATTTCTTCTAAGGTTCTGTTTTTCCTTTCAACTACCCCATTTTGTTGGGGTGTCCTAGGAGCAGAGAAGTTATGGCCAATTTCATTTTCATCACAAAAATTTTCAAAATCTTGATTTTTAAATTCAGTTCCATGATCACTTCTAATATTTTGAATTGAAAATCCTTTTTCATTAGAAATTTTTCGATGAAATTTAGTGAAAATATGAAAAGTTTCATTTTTGTGAGCCAAAAAGAAAACCCAAGTAAAATGAGAGTAATCATCTATAATTACAAGGCCATATCTTTTTCCTCCTAGACTGGTGGTTCTTGTTGGTCCAAATAAGTCCATATGTAAGAGCTCTAATGGTCTAGAAGTTGAAACAGTATTTTTGGATACTCTAGTTTGTTTACCTAATTGGCATGCATCACAAATTCTATCATTTTCAAAATTCAGTTTTGGCAAACCGAGAACTAAATCCTTTTTAATTAATTTTGAAAGAGAATGCATGCTGATATGTGCAAGTCTACGATGCCACAGCCAACTAGTCTCATTGATTTTAGCATTCAAGGATACTAGGCATTGCATGTCTAATTTGGCTAAGTCATTCAAATCTATCATATAAACATTGCCATGCCTATGTCCTATAAATTTAATGCCATTGTTAATAGGACTAGTCACAATGCAAACAGATGATTCAAAAATTACTTTATACCCTTTATCACAGAATTGACTAATGCTAAGTAAGTTATGCTTTAAACCTTTAACTAGTAAAACATTCTCAATGTATTTGGAGGGAGTGATACCAATGTTACCTATCCCGATGATCTTTCCTTTGCCATTATCTCCAAAGGTGACCATCCCTCCATCCTTAGCATCAAGCGTGATGAATTGTGATTCATCACCAGTCATGTGTCTCGAGCATCCACTATCAAGATACCATTTTCTGTTTCCTTCTTGGGATGCTAGACACACCTGCAAGCAAAGGTCAAGTCTCTGTCTTAGGTACCCAAGCTTTCTTGGGTCCTTTTGGGTTAGTCAGAATGGTTCCTTTTGGAACCCATATTTCTTTATAGTTGTATTTGTAGATTTGAGGCATGTGTATGATTTATGTCCTATTCTACCACATTTGAAACAAGTAATATTTGTAGACTTGTTACCTGAATAATTTACATAAATATCCTTCAGAAACTTTTGTTTCTTCAGAGGTTTATAGCCAAGTCCAGCCTTATCATATATAGCTTTCTAATTTTCAAGGATCATATTTAATTTGTTTGAACTTAAGGTGAACTTATCTACTATAGATTTCAGCTTGTTAATTTCATCCTTTAAGTTTTGATTTTCTTGACTCAAGGTGAGTTTTTCAATTGAAAGAATTTCAGCTTGTTTCACTAAGGACTGATTTTCCAATTTCAGTTCTTTGTTTTTCTTCCCTAGTTTCTTTAATTCATCAATTGAGTCATAGAATGCTTCATGCAATTCTTCAAATGTGAATTCACTAGTGGATTCAGAAGTTACCTCATTTTCATGTGCCATCAGGCATAGATTGGCTTGTTCTGTTGAGGTTTCCTCGTCGAAGCTTGAGTCATCACTCGCACTCCAAGTCGCCATCATTGCCTTCTTTTTGAACTTTTTGGGACCTTTCTTCAGTTGTGGACATTCGGATCTGAAATATCCCGGCTTCTTGCACTCGTAGCATGTAAGGGGTTGATCTTTCTCTTTTTCTTTGCTTTGTTCCCCTTTTGTGAATTTCTTTCTCATCCCCTGTTTCCTTTTTCTTAGAAACTTCTTAAATTTTCGGGTGATGAGTGCCATCTCTTCATCCTGTTTTTCATCTTCAGATTCATCCGTTTCATAATCAGGCGAAGTTGTGGATTTGAGGGCAATGGTTCTTTTCTTTTTGACTTCATCCTCTTGATGTTGCTTCATGCTAAGTTCATGAGTCATCAAGGATCCAAGAAGCTCTTCTAGAGGTAGAGTGTTCAAGTCCTTTGCTTCTTGGATGGCAGTCACCTTGGCTTCCCAAGTTCTTGGCAGTGACCTGAGAATCTTCCTTACAAGTTCACTGTTAGTATAAGATTTGCCAAGACTCTTCAAACCATTAATTATATCAGTAAAATGAATAAACATGGCAGTTATGGACTCATCATGCTCTATTTTGAATAATTCATATTTATGTACAAGCATGTTTATTTTAGACTCTTTTACTTGATTTGTTCTCTCATGAGTTACTTCTAACCTATCCCATATTTCTTTAGCAGATGCACAAGTAGAAATGCGATTGAATTCACTAGCATCTAGTGCACAATAAAGAACATTCATGGCTTTGGCATTTAATTGTGCCAATTTCTTGTCAACCTCATCCCATTCTTTTTCGGGTTTGGTTGACTCCTCACCATCTATAATCTTGGTGGGTGTGTGAGGACCGTTCACTATGATACTTCACATATCATAGTCGAGTGCTTGTATGAATATCTTCATCCGAGCTTTTCAATAGGTGTAATTAGACCCATTGAAAAGTGGAGGTCGGTTTGTAGATTGCCCCTCGGCTAGAGAAGTACCGACATGGGTTGCCATAGATCTTTGGCTCTTTGATTGTTAGATCAAAGAAGGGCTAGAGCACCGGCTCTGATACCACTTGTTGCCCAGCTATGCAACCCAATAGGGGGGGTGAATTGGGTTTCTAAAAATTTTAAGCCCAACAGAATACTTATGAAGAACAAAACAAAGACTTCAATTCAATATTAATTACCTGAAGCAGAATTGCAAGGATATAATAAAGAAATAAGGTAAAGCGATAAAGCACACCACAAACACAAGGATTTATAGTGGTTCGGTGCCAACCTTGCACCTACATCCACTCTCCAAGCTCCTACTTGGGAATTTCAATCCACTATACTTGTATTCAACCTGAATACAAAACGTCGGAAACTCTGACACTAGCTATCCCAAGCTAGATCACTTGTTTCTCGGGTACAAGTAAACCCAAAACACTCCGATTTCAGGTTCGGATCAACCTTTCCTTGTTTTGGAAATCCTCCAAAAACAAGAACAAAAACTCACAAAGAGAAAATTTTGAGCACAGATTAATACAATAACAGCTCCTTTAAATGAGCGAATATAACAATAAAAACTTTACTCAAATGAAGAACCCCTTTTCGGATTTTCTCAAAGTGGATGAACGCTTGAACGAATGCTTGAGAAGAGGTTGTTTGTTGATTGAAGATCTCTTGAAAGCTTTGAACGATCTCTAGATCAAAGTTGAAACAATAGGCTTGAAAGATCCTCTTGAATGCTCTTGCTTTTCTCTTTCACAATCTCTCTTGTATATTGTGGATCCTCTCTCTTTTTTTTTTGAATATTTTGTTGATCTCAGGCTTTTTCGTGCAGATTTCGGATCCTCTCTTCTGTTTTTCTCATTTTTGATTTCACGTTTGATCTGCTATTTAATCTGCAATTTCTTTCACCATTTAAAGTATTTTATGACATTAGAAGCAAGAGAAAACAACTTAGGCAGATAAAGAGCCGTTAGAGCTATTTTAGGAAGCATAAAAGGCAATTAAAATGGGCAAAAAAATAGCCGTTGCTGATATTTTCCGTCGCAGGGGTCGACTCATGAGTCGACTCATGCTTCAGGGGTCGACTCATGAGTCGACCTCTGTTGCAAAAACCAGAGAATGCGTTTCTGGAAATTCTTGGCTCAAATCAGCAGGGGTCGACTCATGAGTCGACTCATGCCTTGTGGGTCAACTCATGAGTCGACTCACAGGTCGTGCCAAGCCAGAAAACTAGCGTGCCAAGGAGAATTTTTTGCGTGCCAATCAGCTCACAGTGCCATGAGTTGACTTATGAGTCGACTCATGCACTTCAAACCTTCATAACTTCAAAAATATAAGTCCAAACACAATGAAATCTTCACCAATAGATTTCAAATCATTTGTTCTACTAAATGGTACTATCAAATCAGGATTTTAGTGAAATTACAATTTTACCCTTGAAGAGCATAAGGACTTTTCATTTTAAAATTATTTGTATCCCTTCAATCTGCTTTGTAATCATCAAAATCAATCTAGGAGCAACAACCTCTAAAAAATTCAAGATCTGGTACCCAACTAGATCAGGCCTGGACCAAGGTCTTCTAATTTATAGATCTCAAATCAGGATATTCTAGATAGGGAAGAAGGTAGATAGAACCAGACCTTGCAGATCTGTCCTGCTGCAGCCTTTCCTGTAGATCTGTTGATGGAGATCTCACCCGCACCTCAAACGACCTCAGATCAACTCCAGATCTGAGAGAAACTTGTACCAATTTCATAGCAAGAGATTTCAAGTCTTGGACCTGATGTTTAGGTGGCTGCAAGAGAGAGAGAGGCAATATGGTTGGCGGCACAAAGGGGGAGGGGCTAGCACCTCCCCTGCTTTTCCTGCCTTCTATGGACCTGGCGGCAAGAAACCCTAGGGTTTCTTGCTCCTGGGGCATGGAGAATAGCTGAAGAGAGAGGAAGAAGAGAGAGAGAGATTTGGGAGAAAGAGTTTTCGTATTCCTTGGCTTAATCAAACCTATACAGTGCATGTATATATAAACACAGGGTCAAGTGACCCAAACCCAAAACTCCCTTGACCAACTCTATGGGAGATTAGGTTAACCCAAGCCCATGTACATCCATAACTCGACTTAATCTCACCTATCCTGGGCCCAGACCTGGCCCATAAAGAGTTGGTCCCTTGAGGCCCACATAACCTAGACCTTAAGAACCCGAAAGGCCCACAGTCTTTCAACCTAGGGCCCAACTAGCCCTAGAGCCTCCATGAAGCCCTCATGAATGATGGACCTTGGCCTTAGCCTTGGTCCCCTGGGCCTTGGGCACACCACCTGGATCACAACACTTCTCCGATATGAACCTAATTTACAAGTTTCTCAACCAATCCACATAGTTGGGATCTGTCAACATAATTTCATATAGTGAAAATAAAGAAGCCATAATGTAGACTTAAATCTATATAAATAAGAACAATAGTATAAGCAGACCACTCATGTTTGACATACATAACTAGATGAGAATTTTTAAATTAGTTATGTCTCCTATTATTTTATCGGATATCATAACCCTCTCTCATGGTAAATGAGAAATTCTAATCTGATTTCTTAATACGGTTGAGATCCTAATCTCTCAATGAAGCCTTGTGGATATCACAACAAATCTCAATGAGTTTAAAGATAGAAAAACCTATCCAATTATATCTCATGCAACTATCAACATAATCTTTACCTCTAAAAATACTCATAGCCTCATGGATATCACAACAAACTATAATATTTTTAGTTAAGTCAGATCCTTTATTTTCATACAGCCATATCTGAAAAATGTTGTCCTTGTGGATATCATAACAAAGCAACATATCTAAAATATACCGTCAAGCATCTAATATGCACCAAAACAAATCCACATCAATCTACATAGCAAGTCTTGTGGATATCACAACAAATCTACTATGATTTTTGACAGGATATTGACTAGGTATGAAGGAAGGCATATGTAGTGTTTAAAATACTGAGCTATCTTTATTCAAGATTCAAACTAATTCAATTGATCAGAAAAGTGTTAACATTGATAGGGGTCCCTCCGTTGTTTTTCTTAGACACCAATAAAATTGGACAGGCCAGCAACAGAAAAAATTAAATAACCATCATACTTGAAACACTCCTTAGACACCAATTGATTAATCGATTCAAGAATAGGTCAACTACTGGTTCACAATACTATGACTTAATATAATTTTTATGAGGACTTTAATGGTCTCATGCACATCCTAATTCAATAATGATGCACTATTATAGTTGTATCTTAACAATCATAACAACTAATAATAGCATCTAATCATATCTCTAAGATATGAAAATATAATCATACAACATGATTATAACTAAGCATCTCAAGCATATCACATATGCATGAAGTTCTAATAACATGCATGAATATAAAATACTCTTTTTATGATTCTTCTTCTTGGGACATCACAGTGGCACCCCTACACGCCATAAGAGTACCCTATGGAATAGTAAGAGAGGGTTTGTGAACCCTATTTGCTCTTATGATCGGATGATCTGGTGATGAATCTCAATTAGAGTACTAAGTTACTAAGAAAATTCTACACATACATCATACATTTAACATAAAATATTTCTCTAAGACATGCTAGGGTTTGGATGTTCAATCGGGTTCAACCCTTGACCCAACTTGAACTAAACCAAAAATCCATGCTTGATCACAATCAAGATAATATTTTAATCTTTGATTATATAGATAAAGATAGGCTCTGATACTATTGTTGGGTTTCGATGGCACAATAAAAGTATTAGGTGTTTAAAATTTTCATTCAAAACACCCAATGCACCGAAAATCCTAATGCCCAGAAACCCTTTACTATATCAATCAAAGTATAATTAATATAAAGTTGGATAAGAAGTATACCTATAGTGCTCATCTCAATTTTCATGAGGTATCCAAGTATCCGCCCTTCAATGGTGATCCACACAGAAATTGAACCAAAGACAGCGCTCCTTCTCCTTGCTTCAAGAGTTCTAACCCCTAGAACTTGACTAGCCTCATACCGATCAGATTTTTTCAAGAACTTGACTCCATCCTCTCAGAACCTCTTCTGAATTTTTGATTCTCCTTCTTTAGGACCTCACAATCCTTGTTAGGATCAGATAAGGCTTTGTCTTAAAATCTCAAAGCCTTATCCTAAAACTAAGATAGGTTGTAAGAAAGAAAGGAGAGCAACGGAGACAAAATTAAAAACTCGATCTGAATGCCTCGGACACCCAGTGCCTAGGTCAATTTATAACTACTAGAGGGATGCCAAAAGAGAAGACACATCCCATAAAAAAGTCTTATTTGATCTGATTATCAGAGATAAGAGTTTCTTCAAGTAGAAGGACTTTTATCAATGATACGTCGATCAGCACCCTCATCTGCGAGCGCAACCAGAGAAGGGATATTTTTGCATCCCTTCTCAAATCAAAAAAATCCACAAAAATCCATGTTGATAAGGGACTTATTTTTGATTCCAAAAAA
The DNA here is from genome assembly GCF_000442705.2 of Elaeis guineensis. NCBI lineage: Eukaryota > Viridiplantae > Streptophyta > Magnoliopsida > Arecales > Arecaceae > Elaeis > Elaeis guineensis. Next base: position 42,824,977 of record NC_026005.2, read on the forward strand.
TCTAAAATAGTGATAAAATTATTATGGAAGGATGCTATCCTCGTACCTCTTCATGCGAGTGCTGATCACCACATGTGTGCTCATGCGAGGAAGTTTCCAGCATCCATTTGGCCATTTGATAAGTCTGAAAAAATTCAAAAAAAATTACCAAAAATAGCTTATCAAATTTGAAACATTATTAAAAAAAATTATTCTAATTTGAAAGTATTTGGTCAGGAGAAGGACTCTCCAAAATGCAGAGAGATGCGACGCTTCTGCGAGCGCACGTGAGAGACCCTTCTCATTTCTAATTTTTCTTCATCCCAAAAATTTTAGAAAAAATCTATCTCATACTTTGAGATGTGCACCAGAGGATGGTAGATGATATGGGCTACCACACATATCTTAATCCCATATCAGAAGGACTCTTTCTTTTGCTCACTCCAACACTAGCACGCAAATAGTTTTTTGCACCAAAAGTCCTTCACAATTTGGACTCTTCATAATTGGTGTTAACATAGGATGTGGCACCCCAATTTGGGTTACTTCTAGGTATTGAAAATTATGTCTCAAAATCAATCGTCAGTCTGTTGACGGTTGTGCTTATCATTGTAATTGTATATGAATTGTTGAATTAATAACTATTATTTGGTTTTCTCATCACTGTGTACATCTCATTTTGAACTCCTGTTATGTGATGAAGTCCTTAAGACTTTGATTCAATATAGGAGGATATATCATTTAGTCCTTAAACCTTAAGTTCATGATCAAATGATATACTATTATTGGGACGATAGCAATATCAAGTGTAGGTCATTGTATACCATGTACATTGGTTATCCTCTTAACCAAGGACTATGGAGATACTGGCATGGCATGCAAGTGAGACGTAGGAGTACATCTCACTGAAAGTGACCAATTGTTGAGCACTCTGCTATCAAGAGTAGCTCACAAAGGATATGGGTATAAGTATCCCTTCGACCTGAGATCACCACGGTGACTTGCAAGCAACTCACTATGCTTTGGTACCAGACTACCTGAATTTTTAATTCAGTGATGAAAAATTTTTGGATATAGTCAAGTACTTGCGAAGTCGGTGTGTGAGTCAAGATGAAATTGACCCCTCCGAATAAGTAGGAGTTAATGTATCAATATGTTTCAATTCAGTGAAACTTTGGCCAGGATAATCCATGTGATGGATTTTAAAAATTAAAATATAATATAGATGATTATATTAGGGTTGGCAGTTAAACCCTAGGTCACTTTGAATATTTGGGTCAAAGAAATGAATTATACGATAACCATATGCCAATAGATTCTTGAATGATGCTTTACAATTTTTCGACCTATCTGGACGTCGGGTATCATTGCTAGATGGTCACTTTGAGTGGTATAGAAAGATTATTTCTATACTATTGGCTTAGATTCGAACCTATGGGGTCACATTCAAAAGAAATTTCTGACTGATCATATGGCTGATCAACGATTAAGAATCATTCCAGGATAAAACAGTCAATTCGATTGATGATTAATCATGTGCAAAAGTTACAATAAATCAATTTGCTAATTATTGATGAATTATGGGAATATTGATTAGTAATTAGATTGCTAATTAATTCAATTTGATTGAACATTAAGGTTTGGATAGAATCTAATTAAATTGGATTCAATTTGGTTGGATCCGATTAGGTTATTAGATGACCTAATCGCTAAGGATGTTCGATTCCTGATATGATCAGGACTTGAGCCTGATTAATTTTTGATTTGATTAAGATTTGATCAAAACTATTTGCTACCTAACTAAATTGGGTTTAATGGTTCAATTGGATTTAACCTAATTTAGTTGGGTTAAGAATCTAATTGGATGAAAAAAATAATTCGAATTCGAATCCCTTGCACCTCCTTTATCTGCGTCCTCTTATTCTTCACATGAGAAATATTTTATATAATTTTTTCTCATACCTAGATATCTTTTTCATGTCCTCATTTGAGTCTTTTTAAATTAGAAATTGATTGGTTTAAATTTGAGTTCAAATTGGTTTGAATTTGAATGAAAATCTAGAGTCCAAATTGAGTTGGACTTTGCTCTTCATGCCACCACATTTCTCCATGCATAAAGTATTTTTACATGAGATTTTTTACACCATTCTAATGTTGGTCAATCTCTCTTTGAGTTCATAATATAAGGATAAAATTTGGTTCAAATTTTAATTCAAATTTGATTTATATTGGTGATAAGGATCAACCAACACTTGAATTTGAACCGAAACTACCTTATTTTTATCCTTATCTTCTATGGGACGCCAACCTTAAAAAGAGATCAGTTTTGTGTGAGATTAGAAGTAATTTTGGGTATGAGAAACCTGAGAGAGGGGATATAAAAAGTTGAGAGTGGGTTGGGCTTCCGTGCATGAGAAACAGAGGAAGTGTTCTTCCTCTCGGGCGTGAGCTGTGGATTCTAGAGTTTCATCTCTAGATTTTGTGAGAAGAAAAATACAAGAGTAAGTCTTGTCCAATCTTTCACACCATCACCTTCTTGTAAAGATTTATCTTCTGATTCAGTGGAGTCTGAGAGATCTGAAGAAAGTATCTTGGATTAGCCATCCAGAGCTTTTGACGCGAGCTAGCACTCTCATGAAGGAAGATCCGATCAAAGCTTCGAGTGGATGATCTGTAGAGGCCGGACGACCTATGTGGCTACTCAACATCAGTAAGAGTTTTGTACTATACTTATTAGTAGTGAAGATCATTGATCCATAAAAAAGTGATGAGTTCTGAACCCTATCAACATAATCTAAAAGTTAGATCAGATTTAGGGCATCGATGTGATCGATGCAGTTTTCTATTTTATATCAGATTTTATATGTAAAATTTTTATGTCACAGATTTTTAATGATAGTTTAAATCTAATACAAGATATATTTAAAAGATTAAAATATTTAATCTTTTATTATTTCATTATAAAATTTTAAAAATACATGCTTTAAACTACCCATTTTTTTTTCTGATGGTATCAGAGCAAGGTTTCTTATGATATGAATTTTTTATATATAATATAATTCTAATTATTTAGATTAGATCTAAATAGTTAATTTTGAATCTAAATGGTATAGTAATCTGATTGGATAGATCCTCATAGCTGTCCAGTCATAGGAGAAATCAGGATTTCACTATCTTATTTATCCATTTGATGGGATCTCCTATGGCGTGTAGGGGTACTGCGTGGTCTTTTTCATGATGATGAACAATGAAAAAAATTTTAAAATTTTATTTTAGATCTGAAATAATATATATTAGATCTAAAATTAGAGTCTTGATCATTAGATGATTGATTATAAAAATATTTTATAAAATTAAAAATTATTTTCAAACACCAAATTTGAATCCATATCAACTCAAAATTTAATTGAGAATTAAGCGATCTAAATTTGAGAGTCAAAGATCTAAGGTATTAATTTTATAACTCATGGGTTAATGGGTTAGCTCGAGTCAAGTCTATTTAACTGGGTTAGACCTAGGGTTAGAAATCATTGATAATGGACCATGTCAGTAATTGATCAAATTTAATTAAAAGTTAATCTAATTGGGTCAATTTCTTCTCTTAATCAATTTTAATAGATGTAGTTGGTCAAGTCTATGTCTTTGATTAGACCAATATGAACTTTGATCGTAGTTCTGTGGTTGAATCCAAGTCTATAAGTTGATCAAATTGAAAATGATTAACCAGTTGGTGTCTAAGGTAAAGTATGACAGCTTTGATCGATGGTCATTAATTGGGAGCTACTCGCATAGATTGAGTCTATGTTGAGTTAATGGCATATCCCTACCATCGATCTCACTTATCTGGCCAACATGGTGAATCATGTTTTGATTAGATCACTTAATGATTAGAGTTGACCCATGCTAACTAGAAAATTAGTGTGACTGATTTAGGTGCCCCTAGTTCGACTTATCTTGAGTCTTCTTCATGATTTGGTGAAGTCAGTGAGAGAATTTATGACTAGTTGGTTGGACCAGCTTTTATCTAATCTTCTTTAATCTGACTTGATAAAGTCAGTGGAAGGATTAAGATTAACTGGTCAAGTTTTTTCTTATCTCTCAATTCAACTAATTAAATCTCCTAAAATTGTCAGATCCCTAAAAATAAAATAGTTATGGTGATAACTAGATCATAGCCTCTTATTAAGTTGGGTGATAATGAGTCCAACGGTTTAGATGATCATTGGAGGCACTACACATCTCGTGCTCATCTGGTTGTCGGAATTATCATTCATAATATATTGTTTTAGTTATCTTTTAGATGATGGTCAGATTGGCCGAGTCACACTCGGGCCTGGTCACTCATTTGTTAGATACACTAAATTTTGGCATATTAATGGTTGGACGTAACCAAAACTTTCAGTAGAGGTGCCACACGCCTGCTGAAGAGGTGTCTGAGGCAAAATTGAACACTAAAAATTATTTGGTGAAATAATTGATTAAGAACCTATCTATGGGTACACAAGGGTTGGCCGAACCACACTCGAGCCCATGTACAGTCCATGTGGATTCTAGTACCCACTAAGGAATTAGTATAATTCTTTAATTGAAGGTAGAGGCTATCAATTCGAATAAAATAGTGGAAGAACCTTTAGACTAAAATCCATGTCTTTAGACTTAATCAATTCATATATTAATTAGGTTCTGACTTTTCTTTTGCAGTTATGGCTACCATCTTGTTGCTCCGATCACTATTAGATAGTGATAAATTGATGAGACCAAATTTTGATAGTTGGTATTGAAAGCTCAAAATTATCCTAGAGCATGAATAGATTTTGTATGTATTAACTGATCTGGTACCCCAGGAGCCAGCTCCAAATGCACGTAGCTTGATCAGAGATACTTATCAGAAGTGGCTCAATGATCAGATTACGGTTTATTATATTATGCTGACGGTGATGAATGATAAGTTTAGCTGTCGTTTTGAGAATGCTCAACCACAGGACATATTACAAATATTGAACGAGTCTTTTGGCACATCCGACGACGTTGAGAGGCATAAGACTAGTTGTGCCATCTTCAACGTTCGAATGAGGGAAGGAGCATCAGTCACTGATCATGTATTATATATGATCGAGATGATTAAGCGCCTAAGCAAGCTTGACTTTTTTCTGCATGAGCAGTTGGAGAACGATCCTATTCTGAACTCTCTGCCTAAGTCCTACCTCCCTTTTCTTACTTATTTTTGAATGACAAAGTCTGCAGTTAACTACCTCGGTTTGCTAGGATTGCTGCAAAACTTTGAGAAGAATCATCAGCTCCAAAAGGAGTCGATGAATGTTGTGGGAGGATCTTCTTCTGGACGTCGACCCTTTGAGAAAGAAAGGAAGAACAAGAAGAACAAGAAAAGGATGTAAAGTGCTGAGGCACCCAAGTCCAGTCAGACCAAAAAATCCAAGTCTGATCAAAGTCAGGCAGAATGCTTCACTGCAAGAAGTAAGAGCACTGGAAAAGAAATTGTCCTCAATACATTGCCTTCCTAGATCCGAACAGGCCAAGAAAGAAGCAAGTTGTTGCTGGACAAGGTAATTATATGATAACATCTTGTAATTTCTCAATTTATGATTCTACTACCTGGATATTAGATACCAAAAATTCTTTTAATATTTGCAATTCGTTGCAGGATCTGCAGGTCAGTAGGAGATTTGAAGAAGGCGAAAGGTTCCTTAATGTTGGAGATGGAAGATCAGTTTCAGTTCTAGCGTTAGGAATTATTAAGCTTGTATTCAAGTCTAATGTAATTGTTCTAAGTGAATGTCACTTTTGTCCTTCTTTTTTATTGAATATTATTTCTGTAGACCTTTTGGCCATGTACGGTTGTAAAATTTTAATAAAAAAAGATAATTTTAATATCATTATGAATGGTGTTAATGTGATGAATGGACAGCTAAACAATGATATTTACATATTGTTATAATCTGTTAGTATAATATACATGCCCAACAAATGCCCTAGAATTAGTGATGTCTCTGATATCTACCTTTGACATTGTAGGTTAGGTCATATTAATAAGAACAGAATAAACAGGTTGACACAAGAGAAAATCTTCGAAGTCAGTGATTGTGAATTACTTCCAACTTGTGAGTCCTATCTTTTTGAAAAAATGATCAAATCATTTTTTACTGGAAAAGGTGAGCAAGCCAGTGAAGTTTCAGGTCTGATACATACTGATATATGTAGACCAATGATCACTAATATCAGAGGTAGATATTATTATTTTATTATATTTACAGATGACCTATTAAGGTATGGGTATGTCTACTTAATGACACATAAGTCAGAATCATTTAAAATGTTCAAATGATTCCATAATGAAGTAAAGAAATAAACTGAAAAGAGTATTAAAACTCTTCGATCCGATCGAGGAGGAGAATATCTCTCCAGTGAGTTTCTGACATACTTAGAAGAGAATGAGATCTCTCACAATGGATCCCTCCTAGAACATCACAGCATAATAGTATATCGAAAAGGAGGAATCGAACCCTATTAGATATGGTTCGGTCCATGATGGGCTTTGTAAGTTTGCTAATTTTTTTTTGGGGATATGCACTCGAGTCAGCTTGTTATATTTTAAATAAAGTTCTGAGTAAGTCTATAAGTAAAACACCACATGAGATGTGGACAGGGCGTAAGCCAGCACTCTCTCATTTTAGGATTTGGAGATGTCCGATTTATGTCAAATGTTTAAAAACTGACAAGCTTGGACCTAAGTCTGATAAATATCTATTTGTAGGGTACTCAAAGAGATCAATAGATATTACTTCTACCTTGCTGATGAACAAAAAGTGTTAGTCAGCAATAGGGCAATCTTTTTAGAAAAGAAGTTCCTTGATGAAGGAACTAATGCCTCAAAGATTGAACTTGATGAAGTTCGATCAGTAGAAAAATCGACACAATCTAGTAAACCTATAGAGTTGGACTTGATTAGATCAAATTTGAAACCTATTGTACAAATATCTTTAAGGAGATCTGATAGAGTACCACATCAATTGGATAGATACTACGATTTTTTAATCCGAGATGGGGATCCAGTTGAATTTGATGACAATAATGAGGATCCGATCATCTATATGGATGCGATGCAGAGGTCTGACTTCGATAAGTAGCTGAAAATTATAAAATTTAAAATAGAGTCCATGAAAATCAATAATGTATGGACATTGGTTGACCCACTTGAAGGGATAAAATCCATAGGGTGTAAGTGGATCTTCAAAAAGAAGAGGGGTGTAGACGGAAAGGTGAAGACCTATAAAGTCTATCTGGTTGTCAAGGATTACTGTTAGCATTATGGTATAGACTATGATGAGATATTTTCTTCTGTGGCAATGCTCAAGTTTATTCGGATTATGCTTGTGATAGTAGCACATCTGGACTATGAAATCTGACAAATGGATGTGAAAACAGCCTTCCTAAAAGGAGAGCTAGAAGAAGAGGTGTATATGATACAACCTGAAGATTTCATATCCATAGATGAGTCTAAAGTATGCAAGCTTCAAAGGTCCATCTATGGACTTAAGCAGGCACCTCGAAGTTGGAACATGCATTTTGATAAAATGATTAGAACGTATGGCTTCATTAAGAATGGAAAGAAACCCTACATATACAAATGGGTTAATAACTCTGTGGTAGTATTTCTTGTCTTGTATGTCGATGACATTCTCTTAATTGGGAATGATATCCCTGTATTATAAGGAATAAAAATTTAGTTGTCATTATAGTTCTCCATGAAAGACTTGGGAGAAGCATCCTTCATCCTTGGGATGAAGATCTATCGAGATAGATCGAAAAGGTTGCTTGGATTGTCTCAGTCGATGTACAATAATACTGCACTGAAAAAGTTCAGCATGGAGAATTTCAAGAAAGGCTATCTTCCGATAGGCCAAAATTTTTTTTTTTCAAAGAGTGATTATCCGACGACTCCTCAAGAGAGAGAGAGCATATGAGTAGAATTTCATATACTTCGATAGTGGGGTCTATTATGTACGTCATGATATGTATGCAATCGGACGTGGCATACTCATTAGGAGTAGTGAGCAGATACCAGTCTGATCAAGGTGAGAATCACTGGAAGGTCATAAAGATCATCCTTAAGTATTTGAGAAATACTAAGGATTAGTGGCTTATCTATAGAGAATCTGACTTAAAACTTATGGGGTTTATAGACTCTAGTTTTCAGTCGGATCATAACGACAGTAAGAGCATGTCGGGATATATTTATATCCTGAACAGTGGAGTAATCTGTTGAAAAAATTTCAAGCAGCACACTGTGGTTGACTCTACTTATGAGGTAGAATATATTGCAGCATCTGATACTACGAAGAAGTTGTGTGGTTACGAATGTTCATCAACGAGCTCAGAGTGGCACCCTCCTTGATGGCCCCATCTTGTTGTACTGCGACAGTACTGGTGCCATTGCTCAAGTGAAGGAACCAAAGTCACATCAGCAGACCAAGCACATTCTGCGCCACTACCACCTGATTCAAGAGATTGTGGATCGAGGTGACGTCGAACTTCAAAAGATTGATGGAAAGGAGAATCTGACTGACCCATTTACTAAAGCCCTCAGTGTCAAGGAGTTCGAAGACTACAAATCAAAGATGGGTATATGATACTGTACTGATTGGCTTTAGTCCAAGTGGGAGTTATTGAAAATTGTGTCCTAAAACCAATCATCAGCTTGTTGATGGTTGTACTTATCATTGTAATTGTATATGATTATTGAATTAATAAATATTATTTAGTTTTCTCATCAGTGTACATCTCATTTTGAACTTTTGTTATGTGATGAAGTCCTTAGGACTATTTGATTCGATATAGGAGGATATATCTTTTAGTCCTTAAACCTTAAGTTCATGACCAAATGATATACTATTATTAGGATGTAGCTATATCAAGTGTAGGTTGTTGTGTACCATATACATTGGTTGTCCTCTTAACTAAGGAGCATGGAGACACTGGCATGGCATGCAAGTGAGACATAAGAGTACATCTCACTAAACATGATCAATTGTTGAGCACTCTGCTGTCAAGAGTAGCTCACGAAGGATATAGGTATAAGTATCCCTCTGACTTGAGATCACCACAGTGACTTGCAAGCAACTCACTACGCTTTAGTGCCAGACTATCTAAATTTTTAATTCAGTGATGAAAAATTTCTGGACATAGTCAAGTACTTGCGAAGTCAGTGTGTGAGTCAAGATGGAATTGATCCCTCCGAATAAGTAGGAGTTAATGTATCAGTGTGTTTCAATTCAGTAAAATCTTGGTCGGGATAATTTATGTGATAGATTTTCAAAACTAAAATACAATGTGGATGATCATATCAGTGTTAGCAGTTAAACTCTAGGTCACCTTGAGCATTTGGGTTAAAGAGATGAATTATACAGTAACCATATGCCAATAGGTTCTTGAATGATGCTTTGCAATCTTTCGACCTATCCAGATGTCGGGTATCATTGCTAGATGGTCACTTTGATTGGTATAGAAAGATTATTTTTATACTATTAGCTTAGGCTCGAACTAATAGGGTCATACTCAAAAAAAATTTCTGACTGATCATATGGCTGATCAACGATTAAGAATCGTTCCAGGATAAAATAGTCAATTCGATTGATGATTAACCTTGTGCAAAAGTTGTAATAAATTAATTCACTAATTATTGATAAATTATAAGAGGATTGATTAGTAATTAGATTACTAATTAATTCAATTTAATTGAATATTATAGTTTGGATCGAATCTAATTGAATTGGATTCAATTTGGTTTGACCCGATTAGGTTATTAGATGACCTAATCGCTAAGGATGTTCGATTTTTGATATGATCAGGACTTGAGCTTGAATAATTTTTAATTTGATTAAGATTTGATCAAAGCTATTTTCTACTTAATTAGATTGGGTTTAATGGTCTAATTGGATTTAATCTAATTTGGTTGGATTAATAATATAATTAGATAAAAAAATAATTCGAATTCGAATCCCTTGCACCTCTTTTATCTGCGCCCTCTTATTCTTTACATCAAAAATATTTTATGTGATTTTTTCTCATGCCCAGAAGCTTTTCTCATATCATCATCTGAGTCCTTTTAAACTAAAAATTGGTAAGTTTAAATTTGAGTTCAAATTGGTTTGAATTTGAATGAAAATCTAGAGTCCAAATTGAGTTGGACTCTCCTCTTCATGCCACCACATTTCTCCATGTATAAAGTATTTTTGTGTGAGATTTTTTACACCATTCTAATGTTAGTCAACCACTCTCTAAGTTTATAAGATAAAGATAAAGTTTATTTTAAAGTTTAATTCAAATTTGATTTGAATTGGTGATAAAGATCAACCAACACTTGAATTTGAACCGAAACTACCTTATTCTTATCCTTATCTTCCATGGGATGCCAACCTTAAAAGGGGATCAGTTTTGTATGAGATTAGAAGTAATTTTTGGTATGAAAAACCTAAAAGAGGGGATGTAAAAAGTTGAAAGTGGGTTGGGCTTCCGTGCGTGAGAAATAGAGGAAGTGTTTTTCCTCTTGGGCGTGAGCTATGGATTCTAGGGTTTCATCTCTAGGTTTTGTGAGAAGAAAAATACAAGAGTGAGTCTTGTCCAAACTTTCACACCACCACCTTCTCGTAAATCTTTATTTTCTAATCTGGAGGAGTTCAGGAGATCTGAAAAAAGGAGTTTGAATCAGCCATCCAGAGCCTTCGATGTGAGCTAGCACTCCTGTGAAGGAAGATTCGATCAGAGCTTCGAGTGGACGATCTGTAGAGGTCGGATGACTTGTGCGATTGCTCGACATTAGTGAGAACTTTGTAGCACACTTACCAACAGTGGAGATCATCGACCCATGAAAAGGTGATGAGTTCTGAACTCTACCGATATAATCTAAAAGTTAGATCAGATTCAGGGTATCGATTTGATCGATGCAGTTTTCTATTTTATATCAGATTTTATATATAATTTTTTTATATCATAGATTTTTAATGGTAGTTTAGATCTGATCTAAGGTATATTTGGAAGATTAAAATATTTAATTTTTTATTATTTTACTATAAAATTTTAAAAATACATGCTTTGAACTATCCATTTTTTCTTCACCAGGTGGCACGACCTGATCCAAATACCCATCAAATTGGACTAGCTAATTAACAAGGGATGAGACCAAATTGATCTCCAAAAGAGCAAGGGTTTCCACACGTGCGAGCATGCTTATCGAAATTCTGATTGAATTCAAACTTCCAATCAACCTTCTTCGAAAGGGTCCTAGGCTAATTTTTATATGTGTGTGACACATTGGGTTTCACATCTAGTCAGTAGTAGGTTTGGATGTAAGTTGACCTAATTTGATTAGATTCTAATCTAATCGATTAAAGTTCAATCGAACTAATTCGAGCTCAACAATTAAAATCTTTTTTAATTGACGATCGAATTAAACTCTTTAATTTAATAAAAAATCTATAAGTCAAGATTGACATCCAATAACGTATCATGACTATCCAAAAGATATAAAACTTGATGAAAATATCAAATATACCCTTCAATGGTAAGTTACCATACAATTCTATCCTTCGATCATCCTTGCACCCTGAATATGTTCATGAGTATGGAACATGTCAAACTCAAACACATTCATATCGATTCTTAATTAATCAATGATGACTCCAATGAAAAAGTATTAGAAACTCTTTCTAATCTTCTTCCTGCTTTTGGTCAAAAGAATTTTTTTTGAGTCATCTAGGATTGAGAATACATAAGATGCGATCTCTTCTTACTAGAAGTGATCGATTCCATATTGACCTACTCACAACCTCCATACATACTCTACCATATCCAGAACACCTCATACATATCTTAATGTCATGCCTGGGTATAAACCAAAATATGAGTTCATATGCATAAGATTCTATGGTGGTCTCAGGTCTAAGGATCACTTGCACAACTCTCACTTAGAGAATCATTTTTGATATGCAAGTAAGGCTTCCATAAGATATTCTCTTTTATCGAATCAATTCAGTAGACTCATTTTCCAAATAAGCATCCATATTCTTGTATTAGTGTCCCATACACAAGTGCCTAGTGAGATCTACCGCCCTCTCTATCGAGCATACATAGGATATGTCAGTCTATCGAAAATATTGATCTCCGACTCAATGCTTCTACGATCAGGAATATTTAAGATTAGAATTTTAGAATTTTAGATCTCACCAACATGACCCATTCATATCTTTTAAAACCATTATCTTAATCTTTGGAGTTCATCATTATCTTAGACATAATAAGATACAGCTAAAATGATGAATTAATGCCTCATAAATGTTATTACATGAGTTGGAAAATTACAAAGAAAAGTCTCATCGCAATACTTGTGATTGACTTATAGGACACTCTTCTTTCACTTTTCATGCCCTAACTCTTAAATTTCTCATGTCAAAAGTCACTTCTGATCTCTCACAAAATTGATCCCTTTTTAAGAGTGGCGTCCCATGGAAGATAAGAATAGGGAAGAGGTAGTTTCGGTTTAATTTCAAACGTTGGTTGATCTTTATCACCAATTCAAATCAAATTTGAATTAAATTTTTAACTAAATTTTATCCTCATCTTATGAACTTAGAGAGGGATCAACCAACATTAGAATGGCATAAAAAATCTCATGCAAAAATACTTTATGCATGAAGAAAGATGGTGGCATGAAGAGAAGAGTCCAACTCAATTTGGATTCTAGATTTTCATTCAAATTCAAATCCATTTGAACTTAAATTTAAATAACTAATTTTTAATTTAAAAGAAATCAGATGAGGATATAGAAAATCTTTTGGGTATGAGAAAAATTTATGAAAAAATTTTTTTGCATGAAGAATAAGAGGGCGCAGAGAAAGGAGGTGCAAGAGATTTGAATTCGAAGTATTTTCTCATCCAATTAAATTCTTAACCCAACTGAATTAGGTTAGATCCAATTGGACCACTAAACTTAATCTAATTAGATAGTAAATGGTTTCAATTAAATTATAATTAAATCAAAAATTAATCGAGCTCAAATCCTGATTAAATCAGGAATCGAACATCCTTAGCGATTATGTCATCTCATAACCTAATGGGTCAAACCAAATTGAATTCAATTCAATTAGATTTGATCCAAATCTCAATACTTAATCAAATTGAGCTAATTAATAATCTAATTACTAATCAATTCTCTTACAATCCATCAACAATTATCAAATTGATTTATTACAACTTTTGCACAGGGTTAATCATCAATCAAATTGACTATTTTATCCGAGAATGATTCTTAATCGTCGATCAGCCATATGATCAATCAGAAACTTCTTTTGAGTATGATCCTGTAGGTTCGAATCTAAGCTAATGGTATAGGAATAATCTTCTTATATCAATCAAAGTGACTATCTAGCAATGATATCCGATGTCCAGATAGGTCGAAAGATTACGAAGCATCATTCAAGAAGCTATTGGCATATAGTTACTGTATAATTCATCTCTTTGACCCAAATGCTTAAGGTGCCTAAGGTTAAACTATCAATCCTGATATGGTCATCCACATTATATTTTAATTTTTAAAATCCATCATATGGATTGTTGCGTATAAAATACCCACAGTCGAAGCTCTCAGCGGGATTGACCCTTGCGGGCTCCGTCCACGACTCCAAGGGGGACTCCGCCCGGACTCCTACGGGAGTCGGGCTCCGCCCATGACTTCAACCGCAAGGAGGACTCCGCTCGGACTCCTACGGGAGCCGGGCTCCGTCGCCAACTTCAACTGCCGGTAAGCTCCGTCCAGACTCCTACGGGAGCCGAACTTCGCACCTGACTTTAATTGCAGGAGGACTTCGCCCGGACCCCTACGGGAGCTGGGCTCCATCCACGACTCCAAGGGGGACTCCGCCCGGACTCCTACGGGAGCCGGGCTCCACCCACGACTTCAACCGCAAGGAGGACTTCGTCCGGACTCCTACGGGAGCCGGGCTCCGTCGCCAACTTCAACTGCCGGTAAGCTCCGTCCGGACTCCTACGGGAGCCAGACTTCGCACCTGATTTTAATTACAGGAGGACTTCGCCCGGACCCCTACGAGAGCTGGGCTCCATCCACGACTCCAGGGGGGACTCCGCTTGGACTCCTACGGGAGCCAGGCTCCGCCCACGACTTCAACCGCAAGGAGGACTCCGCCCGGACTCCTACGGGAGCCGGGCTCCGTCGCCAACTTCAACTGTCGGTAAGCTCCGTCCGGACTCCTACGAGAGCCGAACTTCGCGCCTGACTTTAATTGCAGGAGGACTCCGCCCGGACTCCTACGGGAGTCGGGCTCCGTCCACGACTCCAAGGGAGACTCCGCCCGGACTCCTACGGGAGCCGGGCTCCGTCGCCAACTTCAACTGCCGGTAAGCTCCGTCTGGACTCCTACGGGAGCCGGACTTCGCACCTGACTTTAATTGCAGGAGGACTTCGCCCGGACCCCTACAGGAGCTGGGCTCCATCCACGACTCCAAGGGGGACTCCGCCCGGACTCCTATGGGAGCCGGGCTCCACCCATGACTTCAACCGCAAGGAGGACTCCGCCCGGACTCCTACGGGAGCCGGGCTCTGTCGCCAACTTCAACTGCCGGTAAGCTCCGTCCGGACTCCTACGGGAGCCAGACTTCGTGCCTGACTTTAATTGCAGGAGGACTCCTCCCGAACTCCTACGGGAGCCGGGCTCCATCCACGACTCCAAGGGGGACTCCGCCCGGACTCCTACGGGAGCCGGGCTCCGCCCACGACTTCAACCGCAAGGAGGACTCTGCCCGGACTCCTACGGGAGTCGGGCTCCGTTGCCAACTTTAACTGCCGGTAAGCTCCGTCCGGACTCCTACGGGATTCGAACTTCGCACCTGACTTTAATTGCAGGAGGACTTCGCCCGGACCCCTACGGGAGCTGGGCTCCGTCCACGACTTCAGGGGGACTCCGCCCGGACTCCTATGGGAGCCGGGCTCCGCCCACAACTTCAACCGCAAGGAGGACTCCGCCCGGACTCCTACAGGAGCCGGGCTCCGTCACCGACTTCAACTGCTGATAAGCTCCATCCAGACTTCCACGGGAGCCGGACTTCGCACCTGACCCCTATTGCTGGGAAGACTCCGCCCGGGCTCCGTCCACGACTTCTGCTGCAAGGAAGACTGCACCCGGACTCCTACAGGAGCCAGACTCCTACGACCCCAACTGCAAGTAGACTGCGTCCGGACCCCTGTGGGAGTCAGACTCCGTCTTCTATTCTGACTGCAAGAAGACCTCGCTATCAACTCCAACAGAACTTCGGCCGACAAGTCTGGACCCCCTGATAGGCCGTATTAACGGCCATGATTCTGCTCCACTCCCTGCAGCGGATCCTGTGTAGCTCCATTATCCCCTGACAAGCCGTATTAACGGTCATGATTCTGCTCCACTCCCTGCGGCAGATTCTATGCGATTCCACCACTCCCTGACAAGTCACGACAGCGGACGCCGCTCTACTCCCCGTAACTGATTCCACGTGGCGAGCCACAGCGATAGCCATGATCCCGCTCCACTACCCTCTGCAATAAATTCCTTTTAACTATGGGTAGCCCACTACCAGACGGTTATGAACGTCGCTATCAGTCTGTTGCGCCCTCCGCCTATAAAAAGGGGGACCCCAGATACGTTATTCTATAAGCTCTTGTTTTTACCTAAAAACTCTGCTAAAATTTTTATTCGAGCACTCCATTCTTGTTGAGGCAGAGAACTGACTTGAGCGTCAGAGGATCTTGCCGGAGCAACCCCACCTCCAGTTTAGACTTCTTTTGCAGGTCCCGGTGGCGACCGCAACTCCCTCGACTCCAGCTTCTCCGGCGCAAACGGATTTTTGCGCCAACATGGATTATCCCGATCGAGATTTTATTGAATTGAAATACACTGATACATTAACTCCTACTTATTCGGAGGGGTCAATTTCATCTTAACTCACACATCGACTTCTCAAGTACTTGACTATGATCCAAAATCTTTCATCACTGAATTAAAAATTTAGATAATCCAACATCAAAGCAAAGTGAGTTGCTTGTAAGTCACCGTGATGATCTCAAACGGAGGGACACTTATATCCATATCCTTCGCGAGCTACTCTTGACAGCAGAGTGCTCAGTAGTTGGTCATGTTCAGTGAGATGTACTCCTACATCTCACTTGCAAGTCATGCCAATGTCTTCATACTCCTTAGTTAAAAGGACAACCAACATATATGGCACACAACAATCTATACTTGATATAGCTATCATTCTAATAATAGTATATCATTTGATCGTGAACTTAAGGTTTAAGGACTAAACGATATATCCTCCTATATCGAATCAAATAGTCCTAAAGACTTCATCACATAACAGGAGTTCAAAATAAGATGTACATAGTGATGAAAAAATCAAATAATATTTATTAATTCAATAATTTATATACAATGATAATAATAAGCTCAACCGTCAACAGACTGATGATTGACTTTGGGACATAATTTTTAATACTCTTCTAACTAACCGCACCATCATTACACAAGAAGATACATCCTGATATAGACTTTCTATCATCGACATCAGTCATGAAGTCTGAATCGATGGATCCCTCAACTTTCAGCTCTGATCTTCTACCAAAGACCAACAACAAATCCTTAGTCTTTTTCAAGTACTTAAGGATATTTTTTACAGCAATCCAGTGTTCTTCATTTGAATTCGCCCGATATCTGCTTGTGACATTCACGACAAGGGCTATATCAGATCGTGTACATAACATGACATACGTGAGGCTCCCTATTATCGAAGCATAAGGGATCTTGCTCATATACTGGATCTTCTCAGGTGTGTTAGGATACATCTTCTTAGAGAGATGAATACTATATCTAAAGGATAAGAGACCCCTCTTGGAGTTTTCTATGCTGAACCTCTTCAGCACTTCCTCTATGTACATTCATTGTGAGAGTTCTACCATTCTCTTAGATCTATCTTTATAGACCTTTATACCAAGAATGTAGGAAGCTTCTCTTAGATTTTTCATGACGAACTCTTTAAACAATCATATTTTGATCGATGTCAGTATGAAAATATCATTTCCAATCAGAAGGATATCAACCACGTATAATACGAGGAATGTGACAGTGCTTTCATTGATCTTTTTGTATACACACTGCTCTTCTTTATTTTTGATGAAATCAAATATTTTGATCACATCATTAAAGCGAGTGTTCTAACTTCAAAATACTTGCTTGAGTCCATATGTGGACCTTTGTAGCTTGTAGACATTGTGATCACTATCACTAGATGTGAAACTCAAAAGTTGCTCCATATAGATATCTTCCTCAAGATATTCATTTAGCAAGATAGTTTTCACATCCATCTGCCAAATTTTATAATCATGAAAGACTGCTATCGCAAGTAGAGTATGGATAAATTTCAGCAGACTATGGATGAAAAGATTTCATGATAGTCAATACCTTCGTGTTGATTATAACCTTTCGCAACTAGTCTTTCCTTATAGGTCTTTATCTTACCATCCGACCTAATTTTTCTTTTATAAATTTATTTACACCCAATAGGTACAATACCTTTAGGTGAATCTACTAAGGATCAAACCTGGTTGGAATGCATGGAGTCAATTTTTGACTTCATCACTTCTTTCTATTTTTTGAAGTCTATATCTAATATTGCTTTATTGTAGGTCTTGAGATCATTTCTAATGTCCCTATCTCCCATAAGGAATGCTTCCTCTAAATTCTCTATAAGAATACCTAGGTACCTTTCAAGAAGATGGGAGATCCTACTAGATTTATGAGATGGAGGAGGTATCACATCTACTGGCTCATTACTGGGTTCAGGTTCTTGGACTCGATGCTCTTCAGAAACTTTTTTTCGAGCTTAATCTTCTTCCCACTGCCTCCATTTTAGATAAACTCTTTTTTTAAGAAGACGGTATGACAGCTCATAATCACATTATGATCCTCAAGAAGATAAAAGTAGTACCTCATGATTTTCTTAGGATACCCTATGAAGCGAGCTCTAAAGGACCTAGCCTCTAACTTTTCCGTCTGCTATCGCTTAATATGGGTCGGACATATCCAAATTTTGAGATATCCAAGAGTTGGCTTCTTACCATGTCATAACTCGTATAGTGTGGTAGGAACGGATTTAAAGAGAACCTGATTCAAAAGATGAATCATAAAAAGTAATGCATGTCTCAAGAGATAGACAAGAAGGTCTGTGAAGCTCATTATGGATTGGACCCTATCTAACAGGGTTCGATTCCTCTTTTTAGATACCCTATTGAGCTGAGGCATCTCTGGAGGTGTCCACTATGAGACTATACTATTATCCTTGAGATAGACCCAAAATTTTCTACTAAAATATTCTCCTCTTCGATCTGATCGAAGAACTTTTATGGGTTTTTTAATTTATTTTTCTACTTCATGTCTGAACTCTATAAACTTTTCAAAGGCTTCAGATTTATGGTGCATCAAATACACAAACCCATACCGTGAATAATCATCGATAAAAGTTATGAAGTAGACATAGTCACCCTTAGCTTGTACATCGAATGTGCCACACACGTCAGTTTGTACTCAGACTAATATCTTAGTGGCCCTTTTTTCTTATCCCACAAAGGGCAGCTTGGTCATTTTTTCTTAAAGACACAATTCACAAATCGGATAAGACTCAAAAGTCAATGGTCCAAGAAGACCATCTTTCTCTAGTTTGTTAAGTCTGTCCTCTCTTATATGGCCTAGCCTAAGGTACCATAAATATTTTTGGCTAATCCTATCTCTAAGTCTCTTAGATCCTATGACATTCATAGTTTGCTCGTTAATATTGACACTCGCATCCATATGCAAATGATAAAAATCATCAATCAAGAAAGCACATGTAACAACTTTATTTCCAAAATAAATCAAACACATGTCCTTATTGAAATAAAAATTATAATAATCCTGTGCTAGCATAGATATGGAAATTAAAATTCTATTGACTATAGGTACATAATAGTAGTCTTTAAGAATAAAACTAATTCCTAACAATAATCATAGAGGGTAGGTCTCGACAGCTACAGTAGCAATCCTTGCTCCATTGCCAACCCGGAGAGTAATCTCGCCTTCCCTCAGCCCTCTCACTTCTTCAAGATCTTGCATAGAAGTACACAAATAAGCACTTGAACCAGAATCTAGAATCTAACTAGAAGAAGAGAAAATCGTTACATTAGTTTCAATAACGAGCATATCAGATGTACCTTCAAAAGGCACATCCTTCTTCCTAATTTTGACAGTCATCAGGTAGGTCAGATAGTTTCTGTTGGTGCAGAATTTCGCCGAAGCTGGAGTTGCTAGAGTCGAGATGACCGCGGCCGCCGTCGGGACCTATAAGGAAAGTCTAAACTGGAGTTGGAGATTGATAAGTGGTATATTTTTATATTTATTGAAGGTATTTTTGGTAATTTATGGTGCTAACATCTTCTTAAAAATCCTAATTTCATAAATTTATTGATTTTTTTAAAAAATAAGTGATTTTGAAAAAAAAATATGAAATTAGATATATTTATAAAAAAATAGATGTTAATTTAATTAAGTAATTTAAGCACCAAAATGAAGAGAAATTTTTGAGGAATTTAATGCATATTTTTTCCAATTTTTCAGGTAAAAATCAGAGCAAAAACAGAGCTAAAATACCTTAAAAAATAAAAAATATTACCTCCGGTGCATGGTGGACCGGTCGGTTGGTCCACACAGTCAGGGCACGGTCCACAGAAATAGTTACACGGTCCACAGGCATGGCTCACAGTGAGAGAAAGATCTTTTGCATGATCCAACAACCCAAAAGTAATCCATCACGTGATCCAACGGCTGTTATCGTTTCCGACTGTGTTAAGGACTCTTTTGTGCGATCCGACGGTCAGAACTTCATCAGAACCCAGATCCAATGGCTGACATTTGATCAGACTTTGATAAGGATTAAAACTATGATTTTTGATCAGATCTAAGCTGTTCAAACTCTATCCGATGGTCAGAAATATTCCTAAGGAGATTAA
Organism: Elaeis guineensis; assembly: GCF_000442705.2. Lineage (NCBI taxonomy): Eukaryota > Viridiplantae > Streptophyta > Magnoliopsida > Arecales > Arecaceae > Elaeis > Elaeis guineensis. The sequence continues at coordinate 42,845,054 of NC_026005.2, forward strand.
TATGATTTCTAAGGGTTTTAGGACTCCTTTTCCTACCAAAAAATTATGAAAAATTTATCTATAAATAGGGGGTCCGGGAATAAGCTTGGAGGGAAGAAAAATTGAGTAGAAAATATAAAAAAAAATTAGAAAAAAATAAAATAGCTTTAGGGACCCAAAGAAAAGAAGGAGAACAGCTGATTCGCTTTACGGAGTACGACGGAAGATAGAGAGGTCATCAACCATCTTCCCGACGAGACTTGGCTGATCAACTTTAGATCTTTGTTATAGTTTTATTTTTATTTTATTTTATTATTTCTTTTAAATTTTTTGTACTTGAATTTCAATTTCAATTAATGCAAAATTTATTTTTCTGCACTTTAAATTCCTGTCTTTTACTTTTTGCACGTAGATGCTAGGATCTAATTAGTAGATCTTAGTACCAATTTATTTTTATATTTTTTTAATTTTTTATTATTTATTTTTATTGTAAGTAGATGCTAGGATCCAGTTAGTAGATCTTAGTACCCGATTTATTTTTTATATTTTTAATTTTTATTTTTCGATTTAAATTACTTTCTCTAAAATTTTATTTTTTTTGTAAAATCAAAGATTTCAAATCAAAATCCTGCTTTCTCTGTAGATTCGACCCGAGTCACTACTTTCTATATATTTTTAATTTTTATTGAAATCAGAATTTGATTGATAATCATGATGTCCTAATGACAGCATCTTGATCCTATCAATTTTTGGCACCGTTGTCGGGGAAGGCAATAATTTTAATATTTGATTTCTTTGATTTTCTTGTGACTATTGCTTACTAATTTTTTTATCTTTTTATAGAAAAAATTTAAAAATTCAAAAAAAAAAGAGATAGAAAGCTTTCAATTTTGCTTGGTGAGATCAATCCTAACCCTAGCTTTAACTATTTTTTTAGTATTAATTACTATTTTCTTTAATTAACTTAAAATTCATCCACATAAATCTTATAAAAATTATATGACAAGAGTAGAAACTTAATTTTAGGAGCATTCATCATTGTAGATTTATTTTTGGTGATCGTTGGAGACAAAGTAAGCTTTCAAATTTTATTAGTTCATGCATCTAATTTAGTTGCATAGAACCCCTTGTTTGAAATTGATTGTGCATATTCATCTCAAATCAATTTAAGGGCAACACTTATAACAAGATAAGGTAGAGATTTTATCACTCTTCCTTGGCCCAAAAACAACCAACCAGCATTCCACATTAACCCTAGCCTAACTAAAATCAAGTAGACATTAGCCCCAAGTATTAATCGAGTTCAGTTTTGAGTATTGTGGTAAAGTCAAGTGCAAAGTAAGTTCGAACTCACCCCTGAAACTGGTATCTAAGGCTAGAGGTTACAAAGGCTCTGCCTAAGTGGACTCGTGGTTATTTAATTGGTTCCGTTAGCTTACCTGGCCAATTCAATTGGTGTCTAAGGCAAGCAACGGGGGGACCCTCACGATCCCACCTCTTACCTAGCTAGTTGAAGGAAGTGAGAACAAACCCAATTTGCATTTAAGCTAAGCCACTCTACATCAAACTGTTAGGTCTAAGAAACCCGTAGGTGTCTAGGTTTAACTGTTGCTAACTTGATTGCAATTAACACTTAACCACAACTAATTCTTCTCACCTTACGTATCTAGGTTTAGAGCTCTTTCTTTCTTTTCTCTCCTTTTTCTATTTTTCTGCAAAAAAAAAAAAACTTGAATCATACATTAGGGTTTGCACTGGTATATGCAAGGTAGAAGATCTCTCTATCCTGACCTAGTTAAACCCAATCCTGAGATTGAACGGTTGATTCATATTAAACCTGAAAATTAGATGGCTGGAGATCCTAGAGAACCACCTAGGCAGATGAAGAAATATTTTATTCCTTCCACTTATAACCCATCGACTTGTATCCACTTACCTGATATCCCTGCAAGCCACTATGAGATCAAGTCGACCACAATCCAGATGCTTCCGTCTTTCTATGGGAATACTAATGAAGATCCTTAGAAGCATCTGGATGAGTTCTTAGAAATTTGTTCCATGATGAAAATTCAAAATTTTACTGATGATGCACTTAGATTGACCTTATTCCTCTTTTCACTTAAAGACAAAGCCAAGTACTGGTTTGGCATAATAGGGAGACCAATCCAAACTTGGGCTGAAATGCAGCACGAGTTTCTTAAAAAATTTTATCCCATAGGTCGAACCAACACCATGAGATGAGCCATCACTGGATTTGCTCACCTTCCAGGAAAACAAATTCATGAATCATGGGAGAGACTTAAGGAACTTCTTAGAAAATGCCCACACCATGGTCTATCTAAGTGGCAAATTGTTCAAACTTTTTATGAGAGTTTAGGTGACCAATACAGACAGATGGTAGATGCATCTTGTGGGGGTGCATTCATGAGTAAAAGTGAGGATGAAGCCTACACTTTATTTGAAATTTTGAGTGAAAATTCAATCAATCATGCTTCATTATTCTCCTATGAAAGATCAATTCCTCACCAAAAGTGGATAGAAATTTTTGAGATCAAGCAAACAGACTCTAGTCCTAAGATCGATCTGAACCTAATAGCCCAAAGATTAGATAAAGTCGACCTTCTTGCCCAGAAATTTGATCAGTTCCTAGCATTAGGTCAATAATCTCCTGCATAATACACACCACCACCTAATTATCAGGAGATTTGTTCTATCTGTGCTAGCCCAGCCCATCATGTGAGCGAATGTCCCACGGCTGCATAGTTTCCATCTTTCATTCAAGAACAAGTTCAAGCTGCTCAAGGTTACTCCAAACCTATCAATGATCTATTCTCTAACACATATAATTCAGGCTGGAGGAACCACCTTAATTTTTCTTGGAGACCCCAATAGACTTAGGCTCAGACCCAAATTCCTCCTGTACAAAATTTTCAGAGTAGGCCTCCATATCAAAATTATGCCTACAATAGAGGTCAGCCCAGTCAATCTATCCAGCCACCATATCAAAACAGCCACCATACCCACCTCCTCAATAGACTAATCTAGCTGATGATAGATTAAACCAACTACAACAATTGATCATGATCCAACAATAATCTATCGCTAGGCTAGAAATACAAATAGGACAATTAGCTGAGTCTACCATGAGGAGAGAAACAGGTCAACTCCCAAGCCAACTAGTACCAAATCCTAGGAACAACCCATCCACTCATCAACCACCTAGACCTAATCATCAATCCACTGTCCCATCTAAGAATTCTCAATTTGAAAATGCCAAAGCAATTACTGAACTTAGAAGTGGTAGGATTCTTAAGGACCCATATCAAGATCAGGTGAGAGAAGCTAGTATTGATGCTAGCCCAAATGAAAATTTGGAAGAAGAGATTAGTACTGAGACTAATCCAATAGAAGAACTTGAGCTTAGTACTGATGCTGATCTAAGTGAAGAAAAGAAGAGAGTGGATGAGTTATCCAAGATATATCCATCAAGAGTCTCATTTTCTTCAGCCTTAGAAGCCAGTTCTTCCACTTTAGAATTACTATCTCCTTCAGAATTAAAATTATCTTTGATCACACTTGAGAACACATGTTTAAAATCAAAAGATATCCTTCCAGTGCCTATTTCTTCAAACTTAGTTCCTGACCCAAAAACTCAATTCATGAGCATTTTAGAAGAATAAATAGGAGAAATTCTCGATAAATAAGGATCTGCGAATGGGTTTGTGAACTATCTTTCTAAAATTAAGAACGGAGATGTGAACTACTTTATGAAGATTGGCAATAAAATATTGAAATTTATCATAAGCCATCTTCAAAATATTGGCAATTCAAAACTATTGAAATTTGTCAATCCAATATTCGACACGGGATAGGTGAGAGAATCAGTATGGTCTGGCTGAAGACGGTAAACTTAGCGCTTCCTGGGAGGCAACCCAGTTTTTAATTTTCAATTTTGTACTTTTTGCTATCTTTTGCATTTTGTTTAGGTTAATCGAGTTTTACTTAGTATTTTTTGTAGAGATTTGAAAATAATCTTGACTAAGTTGGGGGGAGAATCAGTTTTGAAAAGACTTATAGATTAGGTGATATCTCTCCTTTTCTTTCTCTTTACATGCACCGTTCATTTTTCCTACTCCATTGAGGACAATGTTGATTAAGTTGGGGGGGAGAATTGTTGGAAAATGTGTCCCAAAAAGCCAATCGTCAAGCTGTTGACGGTTGAGCAACCAAGTATTGTAATTGATTTGTTAATAAATAAAATATATTTGGCATTTTCATCATAAGCTTTCATCTTCTAATGAACTCCGTTGTTATGATGAAGTCCTTAGGACTATTTAAGTTTGATAAAGAGAGGATTTATCGATTAGTCCTTAAAACTATTCACGACCAAATGATAGGCTGTTAATAAGGACGATAGCTTCTATCGAGCATAGGTCGCTGTAGGTCATATGGGTTGGTTGTCCTCTTAACCAAGGAGTGTGGAGACACTGGTATGGCATACAGGTGAGATGTAAGGGTACATCATCATTGAACGTGACCAACTCCAGAGTATTCTGCTGTCGAGAATGTCTCTGATGGGATATAGGTATAAGTGTCCCTTAGACCTGAGATCGCCTCAGTGACTTGCAAGCAACTCACTGTGCTTTGGTACTGGACTAACTGAATTTTTAATTCAGGAACGGAAGGCTTCTAGGCACAGTCAAGTACTTGCGAAGTCAGAGTGTGATCGAGATGGGATTGACCACTCCAAGAGTTGGAGAAGAATGAGTCGCTGTATTTCAATTTAGCAAAACCTTGGCCAGGGTAATCCATCAGATGAATTTGATATTTTGAAATACAATGTGGACAACCTGATCAGAGTTGACAGTTAAACTCTGGGGTGTCCTATGATCATTTTGGTCGAGGGGATGAATTATATGAAAACTATATCCGCATGGGTTCTAAGGATGTTGTTCTACACATTCGACCTATCCGATCGTCGGGTACCATTGCTAGATGGTCACTTCGATTGGTATAGAAATTTGTTTCTATGCTACCGGCTTAGGTTTGGACCTATGAGGTCACACACATTAGAGTTCATGATCCGATCAGATGGTTGATCAACGATTAAGAATCGTTCTAGGGTTAAATGATCAATACGATTGACATTTAACCCAGTGCAAGTGTTGCAGGAGGATCGATTAGCAATTCGATTGCTAATTGGCTTAATTTGATTAAGCCAATGGGCTGAGATTAAGTCTAATTAAATATGATTTAATTAGATTTATTTTGGGCTTGATTGGATCAAGTCCAATTGGTTTATTGGATAAGCCAAGTGCAAGAAAAAACTAGTCCTAGTTCAACTAGGACTTGGGTCAATCTAATTTCTAATTTGATTAGAAAATTAAATCAGATTTAAATCTAATTTAATCTGATTAAATTAGGTTTTTAATTGGGTTAAGACCTATTTTAATTGGGTTGATCTAGTTTTGATTTGATTTGATTTGGAAAACCAAATTAAAACAAGTCATAAGACAGAATCCTAGTAAGACTAGGATTCCACCTTGCGCCACATAAGCCTTCTCCACGCCCTCTCTCTTATTCAATGCCAATCTCTACTTATTTTGTGTGACCAAAGCCCTCTCTCAGATCTCTCCCATGTTCACAAAAGGTCTCCTCTCTTATTTCTTACATGGAAGGTGGTTTGGATCAAATCTAAAAGGAATAAGTTTGGATTTCGAATTCTATGAGATAGAATTTTAGAAATCCAAAACTCTTTCAATTTTGCACCGAATTTATCCAAATTTTTTTTGAAATTTTTATGAATTTTAGGGTATACATTGTGCATCCTTTTCTAGTGATCCATGCATGAAAATATGAAGGAGGTGCTCAAGAGTTGGGCGTCCCTTAACTTGCCATGTTTGGATAAGCCTTGACTAGGTGTTTGACCTAGACAAGGACTCTATCATATCTCTCTATATAAGATGAGTTTCTCCATAAAATTTTAGGAGAAATTAGAAATTTGAGAGACCTTTGTGCCATCCAAAAATTAGAGAGAAATACCTTTGGATCATGGAGATATAAAAGACGCAAGTTTGGGTGTCTAGAGAGAAAAACGTGAAGAAGAAGAGGGTCTTCTTCTTGGGTTTTTGTTTTCATATCTTTCCTCCCTCCATCTTGAGTTTCTTGAGAGTGTCTGTTGCTCCTAGATTGATTTTGATGATTACAAAGCAGATTGAAGGGATACAAATAATTTTAAATGAAAAAAGTCCTTATGCTCTTCAAGGGAAAAATCGTAATTTCACTAAAATCCTGATTTGATAGTACCATTTGGTAGAACAAATAATTTGAAATCTATTGGTGAAAATTTCATTGTGTTTGGACTTATATTTTTGAAGTTATGAAGGTTTGGAGTGCATGAGTCGACTCATGAGTCAACTCATGGCACTGTGAGCTGATTGGCACGCAAAAATTCTCCTTGGCACGCTAGTTTTCTGGCTTGGCACGACCTGTGAGTCGACTCATGAGTCGACCCACAAGGCATGAGTCGACTCATGAGTCGACCCCTGCTGATTTGAGCCAAGAATTTCCAGAAACGCATTCTCTGGTTTTTGCAACAGAGGTCGACTCATGAGTCGACCCCTGAAGCATGAGTCGACTCATGAGTCGACCCCTGTGACGGAAAATGTCAGCAACGGCTATTTTTTTGCCCGTTTTAATTGCCTTTTATGCTTCTTAAAATTGCTCTAACGGCTCTTTATCTGCCTAAGTTGTTTTCTCTTGCTTCTAATGTCATAAAATGCTTTAAATGGTGAAAGAAATTGCAGATTAAATAGCAGATCAAACGTGAAATCAAAAATGAGAAAAATGAAAGAGAGGATCCGAAATCTGCACTAAAAAGCCTGAGATCAACGAAATATCCAAAAAGAAAAAGAGAGAGGATCCACAATATACAAGAGAGATTGTGAAAGAGAAAAGCAAGAGCATTCAAGAGGATCTTTCAAGCCTATTGTTTCAACTTTGATCTAGAGATCGTTCAAAGCTTTCAAGAGATCTTCAATCAACAAACAACCTCTTCTCAAGCATTCGTTCAAGCGTTCATCCACTTTGAGAAAATCCAAAAAGGGGTTCTTCATTTGAGTAAAGTTTTTATTGTTATATTCGCTCATTTAAAGGAGCTGTTATTGTATTAATCTGTGCTCAAAATTTTCTAACTCTTTGTGAGTTTTTGTTCTTGTTTTTGGAGGATTTTCAAAACAAGGAAAGATTGATCCGAACCTGAAATCGGAGTATTTTGGGTTTACTTGTACCCGAAAAACAAGTGATCTAGCTTGGGATAGCTAGTGTCGGAGTTTCCGACGTTTTGTATTCAGGTTGAATACAAGTATAGTGGATTGAAATTCCCAAGTAGGAGCTTGGGGAGTGGATGTAGGTGCAAGGTTGGCACCGAACCACTATAAATCCTTGTGTTTGTGGTGTGCTTTATCGCTTTACCTTATTTCTTTATTATATCCTTGCAATTCTGCTTCAGGTAATTAATATTGAATTGAAGTCTTTGTTTTGTTCTTCATAAGTATTCTGTTGGGCTTAAAATTTTTAGAAACCCAATTCACCCCCCCTCTTGGGTTGCATAGCTGGGCAACAAGTGGTATCAGAGCCGGTGCTCTAGCCCTTCTTTGATCTAACAATCAAAGAGCCAAAGATCTATGGCAACCCATGTCGGTACTTCTCTAGCCGAGGGGCAATCTACAAACCGACCTCCACTTTTCAATGGGTCTAATTACACCTATTGGAAAGCTCGGATGAAGATATTCATACAAGCACTCGACTATGATATGTGGAGTATCATAGTGAACGGTCCTCACACACCCACCAAGATTATAGATGGTGAGGAGTCAACCAAATCCGAAAAAGAATGGGATGAGGTTGACAAGAAATTGGCATAATTAAATACCAAAGCCATGAATGTTCTTTATTGTGCACTAGATGCTAGTGAATTCAATCACATTTCTACTTGTGCATCTGCTAAAGAAATATGGGATAGATTAGAAGTAACTCATGAGGGAACAAATCAAGTAAAAGAGTCTAAAATAAACATGCTTGTACATAAATATGAATTGTTCAAAATAGAGCATGATGAGTCCATAACTGTCATGTTTACTCGTTTTACTGATATAATTAATGGTTTGAAGAGTCTTGGCAAATCTTATACTAACAGTGAACTTGTAAGGAAGATTCTCAGGTCACTGCCAAGAACTTGGGAAGCCAAGGTGACTGCCATCCAAGAAGCAAAGGACTTGAACACTCTACCTCTAGAAGAGCTTCTTGGATCCTTGATGACTTATGAACTTAGCATGAAGCAACATCAAGAGGATGAAGTCAAAAAGAAAAGAACCATTGCCCTCAAATCCACAACTTCGCCTGATTATGAAACGGATGAATCTGAAGATGAAGAACAGGATGAAGAGATGGCACTCATCACCCGAAAATTTAAGAAGTTTCTAAGAAAAAGGAAACAGGGGATGAGAAAAAAATTCACAAAAGGGGAACAAAGCAAAGAAAAAGAGAAAGATCAACCCCTTACATGCTACGAGTGCAAGAAGCCAGAACATTTCAGATCCGAATGTCCACAACTGAAGAAAGGTCCCAAAAAGTTCAGAAAGAAGGCAATGATGGCGACTTGGAGTGCGAGTGATGACTCAAGCTCCGACGAGGAAACCTCAACAGAACAAGCCAATCTGTGCCTGATGGCACATGAAAATGAGGTAACTTCTGAATCCACTAGTGAATTCACATTTGAAGAATTGCATGAAGCATTCTATGACTCAATTGATGAATTAAAGAAACTAGGGAAGAAAAACAAAGAACTGAAATTGGAAAATCAGTCCTTAGTGAAACAAGCTGAAATTCTTTCAATTGAAAAACTCACCTTGAGTCAAGAAAATCAAAACTTAAAGGATGAAATTAACAAGCTGAAATCTATAGTAGATAAGTTCATCTTAAGTTCAAACAAATTAAATATGATCCTTGAAAATCAGAAAGCTATATATGATAAGGCTGGACTTGGCTATAAACCTCTGAAGAAACAAAAGTTTCTGAAGGATATTTATGTAAATTATTCAGGTAACAAGTCTATAAATATTACTTGTTTCAAATGTGGTAGAATAGGACATAAATCATACACATGCCTCAAATCTACAAATACAACTATAAAGAAAATATGGGTTCCAAAAGGAACCATTCTGACTAACCCAAAAGGACCCAAGAAAGCTTGGGTACCTAAGACAGAGACTTGACCTTTGCTTGCAGGTGTGTCTAGCATCCCAAGAAGGAAACAGGAAATGGTATCTTGACAGTGGATGCTCGAGACACATGACTAGTGATGAATCACAATTCATCACGCTTGATGCTAAGGATGGAGGGATGGTCACCTTTGGAGATAATGGCAAAGGAAAGATTATCGGGATAGGTAACATTGGTATCACTCCCTCCAAATACATTGAGAATGTTTTACTAGTTAAAGGTTTAAAGCATAACTTACTTAGCATTAGTCAATTCTGTGATAAAGGGTATAAAGTAATTTTTGAATCATCTGTTTGCATTGTGACTAGTCCTATTAACGATGGCATTAAATTTATAGGACATAGGCATGGCAATGTTTATATGATAGATTTGAATGACTTAGCCAAATTAGACATGCAATGCCTAGTATCCTTGAATGCTAAAATCAATGAGACTAGTTGGCTGTGGCATCGTAGACTTGCACATATAAGCATGCATTCTCTTTCAAAATTAATTAAAAAGGATTTAGTTCTCGGTTTGCCAAAACTAAATTTTGAAAAGGATAGAATTTGTGATGCATGCCAATTAGGTAAACAAACTAGAGTATCATTTAAATCCAAAAATACTGTTTCAACTTCTAGACCATTAGAGCTCTTACATATGGACTTATTTGGACCAACAAGAACCACCAGTCTAGGAGGAAAAAGATATGGCTTTGTAATTATAGATGATTATTCTCGTTTTACTTGGGTTTTCTTTTTGGCTCACAAAAATGAAACTTTTCATATTTTCACTAAATTTCATCGAAAAGTTTCTAATGAAAAAGGGTTTTCAATTCAAAATATTAGAAGTGATCATGGAACTGAATTTGAAAATCAAGATTTTGAAAATTTTTGTGATGAAAATGGAATTGGCCATAACTTCTCTGCTCCTAGGACACCCCAACAAAATGGGGTAGTTGAAAGGAAAAACAGAACCTTAGAAGAAATGGCCCGTACCATGCTTTGTGAAAGCAACCTTCCAAGATATTTTTGGGCGGAAGCTATTAACACAGCATGTTACATTTTAAATCGTGCTTTAATTAGACAATTTTTAAAGAAAACCCCCTATGAACTTTGGAAAGGAAGAAAATCAAATATTGCATATTTTCATGTCTTTGGTTGCCGTTGTTTTGTATTAAATAATGGAAAAGAAAAACTTGGTAAATTTGATGCAAAATCAGATGAAGCAATCTTTTTAGGTTACTCCTCCACTAGTAAAGCATTTAGAGTTTTCAACAAAAGAACTTTAGTAGTTGAGGAGTCCATTCATGTTGTTTTTGATGAATCTAACGATCTTCCTTCAAGGAAGAATGAGGGTGTTGATGATGCAGAGCCACTAATAGAAGGTATGAAGGAGATCACTCTGAAAGACTCAGCAACTCCAGAAGACAAGGATCAAGAAGATAAACAAGATGAGAGAAGTGAAGAAATTCAAGAACAACCTCAAGGTATAAATGACCTACCCAAGGAATGGAGGTATGTTCACAACCACCCTAAGGAGTTAATTTTCGGTGATCCTATGCATGGGGTAAAAACACGTTCTTCACTTAGAGATGTACTTAATCATTGTGCTTTTGTATCTCAACTTGAACCTAAAACTTTTGAAGAAGCTGAAAATGATCATAACTGGATTAATGCTATGCAAGAGGAACTTAATCAATTTGAAAGAAATAATGTTTGGACCTTAGTATCAAGACCTAAAGATTATTCAATAATTGGCACAAAATGGATCTTTAGAAACAAATTAGATGAGCATGGAAATGTAATTAGAAATAAAGCAAGACTGGTTGCTAAGGGATATAATCAAGAAGAAGGAATTGATTTTGATAAAACCTTTGCACCTGTTGCTAGATTAGAAGCTATTAGACTTCTACTTGCATATGCTTGCTTTATGAATTTCAAGTTATTTCAAATGGATGTTAAAAGTATATTTTTAAATGGATATATCTCTGAAGAAGTATATGTAGAACAACCCCCTGGATTTGAAAATTATGTTTTTCCTAATCATGTCTTTAGATTAAATAAAGCTTTATATGGATTAAAACAAGCACCTAGAGCATGGTATGAAAGGCTAAGCAAATTTCTACTAAATAATGGTTTTTCAAGAGGCAATATAGATACAACCCTATTTATTAAAAGAAATCAAAATGATATGCTAATTGTACAAATTTATGTTGATGACATAATTTTTGGGTCTACTAATGAATCCCTTTGTCAAGACTTTGCTAAGCTTATGTAGGGGGAGTTCGAGATGAGCATGATGGGAGAACTCACCTTCTTTCTCGGACTCCAAATCAAACAATCAAAAGAGAGAATCTCCATCACCCAAAGCAAGTACACCAAGGAACTACTCAAAAGATTTGGAATGGAGAACTGCAAACCAATTGGCACACCAATGAGTCCCTCATGTAAGCTTGACAAGAATGATGAAGGTAAAAGCGTAGACTTAAAATACTATAGAGGTATGATTGGCTCATTATTATATTTAACTACAAGTAGGCCTGATATAATGTTTAGTGTTTGCTTATGTGCTAGATATCAATCTAATCCTAAAGAATCTCATTTGAATGCTGTTAAAAGAATCCTTAGATACTTAAATGGTACTCAAACTCTAGGATTATGGTACTCTAAGGACTCACAAATTAATTTATTAGGATATTCAGATGCTGATTTTGCTGGATGTAAATTAGATAGAAAAAGCACAAGTGGAACTTGCCAATTTCTTGGAGTTAACCTAATCTCATGGTTTAGCAAGAAACAAAATTCGGTGGCACTGTCTACGGCTGAGGCTGAATACATTGCAGCCAGAAGTTGTTGTGCTCAAATCTTATGGATTAAGCAACAACTCGAAGATTTTGGAATCAAACTTAATGAAACACCAATAAGATGTGACAACACAAGTGCCATAAATCTATCTAAAAATCCAATTCAACACTCAAGATCTAAACATATTGAAATAAGACATCATTTCATAAGAGAACATGTTCAAAACAAAAATATAATTCTTGAATATGTTTGCACTGAGAATCAATTAGCTGATATCTTTACAAAGGCCCTTAGTGAGGATAGATTCTGTGAAATTAAGAGAAATCTAGGAATTCTAGATCCATTTGCCTAAAATTTCTCAATTTCTAAAGAATTGATTAAAGCTCAATTTTCAACATCTATCCTGGTCCCAAAAGCTCAAATTTATCATTCTAAGAACTTATCATTGAGCAAAATTCCTTCACTCAAAATTTCAAATTTTTCTGGAATTTATTCACATTTTTCCTGATTTTCTGAACTTCATGAGTCGACCCCCATGAGTCGACTCAATGGCAAACTTGTAAATCCCACCAACTTTCAACGGGTTCATTGTTTTTATAAGGGTTACTGTTTGTGAGACGACTCATCTTCCCATCGTTCTTCTTCCAAAAGCCGTCTTCTCCAACTCTTCTTGCTCCAAATCCAAGGATTAATTTCGAGGCAATTCTCCCTCCTCCTCTCCACCAAAAATCGCCTCCTTCAAAAGGATTTTCTGTGCTTTCTCGCTTTGCTTGGCGCAGTTGGAACGTGCCCTAGCACTTTACCGAACTTCCAAAATCCACTTCTTTTCTCCACCAAAATCCTTCTTCACTCTCTTGTGATCCCTCCTCCGCTCAACTCAAGTCTTCTTGTCTGCTACTTTAGTGGATATGGCTCCAAAGATGAAGCTTCCCCAAAGAAGGAAATCAATCCGTGAGCCTGAAGAAATTGTCAGAAAGAAAAGGCAAGCCGCTCAATCTTCAACTGCTCCCACTCCAGTTTCAGTACCTACTCAAGGTCCCTCTCAATCCTCCATAAGTCCCAGTGTGAATCCTCTTTCTGATAGAAAAGTAGAAACCGGGAAAAATATAGATTTTCGGTTCTTTGAGAAAGAAGGTTTTACTTTTGCTACCAAAATTAAAAACCAAGGATGGGAACTCTATTGCTCTCTTAAGGAAGTCACCTATGTTGACCTTGTTAGAGAATTCTACCAAAACCTACTTTATGGAAACGGGTCAGTGACTTCAACTGTAAAGGGAATTGATATCTGCCTGGATTCTAGGATTTTGGGAGAAATACTTCAGTTGCCTAGTGAAGGATATTCATATATGGAACTCCCAATTAAAGAAGAGGGGATCAGAATTATTTTAGGAGAAATTTTTCAGGAAATTTAAACAAATTGGAAGCAAAGTTTTTGTCCATTAAGATGAGGGTCCTGCATCAGATAGTTTCAAAGCTATTCTTTCCTAGGAGTGGTAGACATGACTTACTTTCCAGCAGAGATGTATGTGTCATGTTTCATGTCATCACTCAGACCCCCCTGAACCTCCCTGCACTTATGATAGAGGCCATGAGAGAAACTTTGAACAGATCCAAGGCACACTTGCCTTATGGTATGGCCCTTACTAGAGTATTTAGGAGGTTTGGAGTTAGCTGTGAGGGGGAGGCTGCTACCAAGCTATCTCATGTGGACACTTTCAACCAACACAGCCTGCACCGAATGAGAATTACAAAGACTGTTGGTGGTTGGATCAAGGGCTCTGAAGAAAGAACTGAGGATAGAGCTGAAACAAGAACTGAAGACAGAGCTGAAGGCAGAATAGAAGAAGAAGGTCCATCTTCTCCTATACATGACTTCAGGGCAGCTTCACCAGATACCCAGTTCATTCCTGATACTGAGGCTGGCCCTTCAGAGTTTACTAGGTTGCCCACACCAGTGTATCAGCCAGAGAGCAGAGCACCTCATTCAGAGTTCAGACTGGCTGACGATCAGATCGAGCATATTTCACAGCGTGTGGCTTCTTTACTGTCTAGCCAGTGGAGTAGTACTTCTTTTGCATCTGGAGCTACCTCTTCTGATCAGACCATTACTCCCCACATCTCCACTGTATTTCAGATGATTTCAGATCAGTCCATCAGGATACAGCAGCTTGAGGACACAGTCTGGAGACTGACTGGCAGAGTTCTTGACTTGCAGGGGCAAGTCCTTGCTTTGGCCCATCCCAAGCCACAGGAGTCTACTATTGAGGTCACAGACCTCACTGCAGAGGCTGGTAGGCTCAGAGGAGCACTAGAAGGTGGATATGAATTGCTGAGGAAAGAGATCCGAGGATCGAGTGAGCATGCTACCACTCAGTTCACTGCTCTACTTCAATCTGTTTCAAGAGCACTGAACGTACTTGATTCTATCAGACTCACCCTTTTTGTTCAGTCCTTAGCATCTCAGCGTTCTCAGCCACCCAGTTCATCTCGCTCTCCTGCTCGTGGCAGAGGCAGACGGGGTAGAGGATGCACTTCTGATCCATCATCTCCTCACCCTATCTCTGATGACTCCGATCATTGACTTATCTTGATCATTACTAGATCCTAGGTGTTAGTATCTTGTTCTAGGATCTATACCTTGGGGCCATGTATTGACAATTAGCTGATTGAATTTTATTTTAAAAACTATGTATTGAAACAATTATGCTTTTAATGGAATCATCTTTTATTTATATTTCTACCTTTTGTAATGATGTTGATCATATTATGGTTATATATATTCTCCTTGTTGAAATATTGTCTTCTCTTTGTTGTTGTTTGCTGTTGATAATTGCTATATTAAGGGGGAGCAAACATCTGTGATATACTCTAAAAGGGGAGAAATTAAAGAATATTTCTGAAAAAGGAAAAGCTAACCATGTCTGATGATGTCAAAAAGGGGGAGAAAGTAAACAATTAAACAAAAAGCAAGCAACTCATTAAAAGCAAAACCCTAAATTATGAAAGAAAAAGGGGGAGAAATTAAACAAAAAGCAACTCATCAAAGGCAAAACCCCAAAAGCAAAATTACAAATTATGAGAAATTTGGCATCAAACAGTAATTTGGCATCAAACAGAAATTAAACAAAAAGCAATTCAATTATTGAGAAATTAAACAAAACAATATTGGAGATATTAAACAAAAATTGGAGAAATTAAATATTTGGAGAAATTAAACAAAAATTGAGAAATTAAACAAAATTTGTGAAATTAAACAAAAATGGTATTTTGAGAAATTAAACAAAAATTTTGAGAAAATTGATATCAGACAGAAATTAAACAAAAAGCAAAATCATAAGTACAATGCAAATAAGTTTTTTTTATATGCTCTGATATATTTCAAAATTCAAACTTACTCTGATATATCTTATGAAATTTACCTTGATACATCTTAAGAAATTTGATTTACTCTGATACACCCTAAAATTTTTTTTAACTTGCTCTGATACATGATAAAATTTAATCTAATACAGTGTGAAAGTTTCTCTGATATTTGCTCTGATACAGTGTGAAATTTTCTCTGATACATTATAAAATTTGCTCTGATATAGTGTAAAATTTTTTCTGTTATATTATAACATTTACTCTGATACATTGTAAAATCTTTTCGGATAACATTGTAAAAATTATTTTTTCTTGCTCTGATATATTGAAAAATTTATTTTTCTCTCTTGCTCTGATATATCTTAAACTTAAAATGATCTAATACTCTTTTCAAATGTTTATGAAAATGGACAAACTATTTTTTGCATATGACCATTTATATCACATACCAAAAGAATCATATTTTTCAAGCATATACACCTATAGTGCATTCTTTTGAAATTAATGCATTCACATAAATGCTTTTGTTCAAGTGTTTTGTCATCATCAAAAAGGGGGAGATTGTTGCTCCTAGATTGATTTTGATGATTACAAAGCAGATTGAGGGATACAAATAATTTTAAATGAAAAAAGTCCTTATGCTCTTCAAGGGCAAAATCATAATTTCACTAAAATCCTGATTTGATAGTACCATTTGGTAGAACAAATGATTTGAAATCTATTGGTGAAAATTTTATTGTGTTTGGACTTATATTTTTGAAGTTATGAAGGTTTGGAGTACATGAGTCGACTCATGAGTCAACTCATGACACTGTGAGCTGATTGGCACGCAAAAATTCTCCTTGGCATGCTAGTTTTCTGGCTTGGCACGACCTGTGAGTCGACTCATGAGTCGACCCACAAGGCATGAGTCGACTCATGAGTCGACCCCTGCTGATTTGAGCCAAGAATTTCCAGAAACGCATTCTCTGGTTTTTGCAACAGAGGTCGACTCATGAGTCGACCCCTGAAGCATGAGTCGACTCATGAGTCGACCCCTGCGACGGAAAATGTCAGCAACGGCTATTTTTTTGCCCATTTTAATTGCCTTTTATGCTTCCTAAAATTGCTCTAACGGCTCTTTATCTGCCTAAGTTGTTTTCTCTTGCTTCTAATGTCATAAAATGCTTTAAATGGTGAAAGAAATTGCAGATTAAATAGCAGATCAAACGTGAAATCAAAAATGAGAAAAACGAAAGAGAGGATCCGAAATCTGCACGAAAAAGCCTGAGATCAACGAAATATCCAAAAAGAAAAAGAGAGAGGATCCACAATATACAAGAGAGATTGTGAAAGAGAAAAGCAAGAGCATTCAAGAGGATCTTTCAAGCCTATTGTTTCAACTTTGATCTAGAGATCGTTCAAAGCTTTCAAGAGATCTTCAATCAACAAACAACCTCTTCTCAAGCATTCGTTCAAGCGTTCATCCACTTTGAGAAAATCCGAAAAGGGGTTCTTCATTTGAGTAAAGTTTTTATTGTTATATTCGCTCATTTAAAGGAGCTGTTATTGTATTAATCTGTGCTCAAAATTTTCTAACTCTTTGTGAGTTTTTATTCTTGTTTTTGGAGGATTTCCAAAACAAGGAAAGGTTGATCCGAACCTGAAATTGGAGTGTTTTGGATTTACTTGTACCCGAAAAATAAGTGATCTAGCTTGGGATAGCTAGTGTCGGAGTTTCCGACATTTTGTATTCAGGTTGAATACAAGTATAGTGGATTGAAATTCCCAAGTAGGAGCTTGGGGAGTGGATGTAGGTGCAAGATTGGCACCGAACCACTATAAATCCTTGTGTTTGTGGTGTGCTTTATCGCTTTACCTTATTTCTTTATTATATCCTTGCAATTCTGCTTCAGGTAATTAATATTGAATTGAAGTCTTTGTTTTATTCTTCATAAGTATTCTGTTGGGCTTAAAATTTTTAGAAACCCAATTCACCCCCCCACTTGGGTTGCATAGCTGGGCAACAGTGTCTCAGATCTGAAACTTCTCCTTTTACTTTCCATCTTTGGAAGAGTCCAAATCAAGAAGAAGGAGGCACCTGATCAACCATCAAAGAAGGATCAGCGCAGTACTAGCATACTGTGCTGATTTCCTGAAGCAGGACTTCTGATCGAGATTCGTGGGCTCGTGTGGATGACTCCTAGAGGCTGGACGTGTGTGCGGCTTGCAACATCATCCTCAAGCCCAGATCAACAAGGTTAGAACATCTAACTTGCAAGGTAATAGATCTGATCTATTGTTTAATACATACATTAGATGTAGCTAGTATTGAAACATGTTGATATGATCAACATGTAGTTCATACTATATTTATATATATTTTAATTTCTGATTTAATACTATGTAATAATCATGTAATAGGATCTTAGATCTAGGGATTTTCTAATTTTAAAAAATAAATTTTGATTTATTTTCGTCTTTCGCTGTATGATCTTGAAAAAGTTTCAAGATCTAACCCTGAAACCCTAGATCTGGTTCCTACAATTGGTATCAGAGCCTAAGTTCTTTATTACATGATTATTTATACATGCTTAGATTATTTTTTAGATTAGATGTAATTTATAATCTGATTATTAAATCTAAAATTAAAATTTTAGATCAATCACAAACTGCAAGGTTGTCCTGCTGTAAGGTTTACCCCATACAGTGCAAAGGTTGTCCTAGTTTGTGTAGATCTATCTTTAATCATAAATTTATTAGATATGATCTAGATTAAATTTATGATTTATTAGATTTAAAAGATATTTAAATCTAAAATAAAATCTCTTTGTTAATAATTTTTGTGCAAAGAAATTGTTTAAAGTTGAAATTGTTTCAATTACATGAACCTGTTTAGATTAGATCTAAAGTAGTTTCATGTTTATTTCACTTGCATCTTGATTATGAATCAAACATACAATATGGTTGGTAGAATCATATTGTAAAATTATTTTACAAATATAAAAATTATTTTTTGAAAAGCCGAACCCAACCCTCAGCCCAAAACTTAATTAAGAATTAAGAAGTTGTTTGATTAGGTTCTAGGATTGTGAATTGAAGAACCTAAGATACAAATCATAACACATTGGGTTAATGGGTTAGTGGAAATTAGGTCCATTAATTGGGTTAGACCTATGGTTAGATTAAAGATGGACTTAATTAGAGAATTGACTAAATCTAATCAATTGTTGTCTTAGATTAGGTCAAGGATTCTCTAGATCAATTACAATAGTTGTAGTTGGTCAAGTCCATGTCTTTAACGAGAACCAAATGGACTTGATTCTTGGCTAAGCGGTCTAGCACGAACTGTTAGGTTGATCTAATCGAAACTAATTAAACCAGTTGGTGTCTAAGGTAAACCAGACCGGTGGTTTTTAATTGGGAGCCCGCTTACCTGGCCATTTCTGATGGTGTCTAAGGCAAGCTTTGGCAGACCCTCCCACTGATCGAACTTACCTGGCCTCTTGATGAAATTATGTTTTGATCAGATCACTTGACTATTCAAGCTGACCCATGTCAGCTAGGTAAATCAGTGTGACTGATTTAGGTGCTCCTAGACCAGCCCTGGTCTCCCTTAAGCTGACTTGGTGAAGCCAGTGGGAGGATCATGATAAGCTGGTTCATCTGACCTCATCCTCTAAATTATTTAAATCCTCTAAAATTATTAGGTCCTTAAAATGACAAAGTTATGGAGATAACTGAGTCATGGCCTCCCATTAAGGTGTTTGATAATGAGTCCATTAACTCAATAATCATTGCAGACCCAAAGGCCTGGTGCTTGTTGACTAATGGAATTATCACTCATCATATGATGACTTGGAAGTGTCTCTCTAATGGTGGTTAGGTGAGCCAACCAAAGTTGGGCTTAATCATTCATTGGTTAGATACATCAAGTATGATCATGTTAATGGTTGGACCTAACCGGATCCTTACAGTGGAGGCCAAAGCCTACTGATTAGGTTTCTGGGGCAAAATTAAAATTACTAGAAATTGTTTAGAGAAACAATTGGTTATGAACCTACCCTTAGATGTACATGGGTTGACCAACCAAAGTTGGGCTTGTGTGCAGTCTAAGTGGATTCTAGTGCCCGCTAAGGAATTAGGGTAATTCCTCGAGTTGGAGGTAGAGGCTACCAATTTGAATAAAATAGTGGAAGAAATCTTTTGATTAAAGTCCAAATCTTTAGGTTTAATGAATCAATTACTAATTAGGTTATGGTTCTCTTTTGTGCAGATATGGCCACTTCCCTATCGCTCCGATCATTATTGGACAATGATAAGTTGGTGGGACTCAATTTCGGTAGTTGGTATCGAAAGTTGAAGATAGTCCTGGAGCATGAACGGATCCTATATGTGATAATAGATCCTGCACCTGAGGAGCCAGCTGTCAATGCACATAGAACAGTCAGAGACACTTACCAGAAGTGGCTCAGTGACCGGACCACGGTGCGCTGTATCATGCTGGCTGCTATGAGCGACGAGTTCAGTCGCAGATTTGAGGTGGCTCAGCCAAAGGACATGCTTCAAGTGTTGGAGGATGCCTTTGGCACACCCGATGACGTGGAGAGGCACAAGACTAGTTGTGCCATCTTCAACGCCAAAATACGAGATGGTGCCTCTGTCACTGATCATGTATTGTACATGATCGAGCTGATGGAATGATTGAGCAAGCTCGGCTTTTCCTTGAATGAGCAGCTTGAGAAAGATGCAATACTGAACTCGCTGCCCAAGTCTTATCTCCCATTCCTCACTCATTATAGAATGACAAAGCCTGAAGTAAACTACCACGGATTACTGGGGTTACTTCAGAACTTTGAGAAAGATCACCAACTCCATTAGGAGTCGGTGAACTTAGTGGAAGGTTTGTCTTCTGGTTCTCGACCCTTTAAGAAAGGAAAGAAGAACAAGAAGAAGAAAGTGAAGAAGGTGCAAGTTCAGGCTGGGACATCTGTGCAGTGTCAGACCAAAAAGATCAAACCTGATAAGAGTCAAGCTGAATGCTTCTTTTGCAAGAAGCGGGGGCACTGGAAGAGGAACTGTCCCCAGTACATTGCCTCCCTAGACCCGAACAGGCAGAGAAAGCAGCAAGTTGTTGCTGGGCAAGGTATTTATATGATAACTCCTTGCAATTTCTTTATTTGTGATATAACTGACTGGGTATTGGATACCGGTAGCCCTTACCATATTTACAATTCATTGCAGGGGTTGCAGGTCAGTAGGAGATTCGAGCAAGGCGAGAGGTTCCTGAACGTTGGAGATGGAAGACCAGTTCCAGTTCTAGCATTAGGAATCTTGAAACTTGTATTTGAATCCCATATCGTTGTTCTTAATGATTGTCATTTCTGTCCCAGTTTCTTTTTAAATGTCATTTCTGTAGGCCTTCTGGCCAAAAATGATTATGAAATTTCAATAAAGAAACAAATTTGTAATATCATTGATAATGGTGTTACTATTTTTTGTGGACATTTGAACAATGGTGTGTATATGTTATCACAACCTGTTAATGTAGTCTATTCAACTGGCAAGCACCCTAGATTAGATAGTGTGTCAGATATCTACTTATGGCACTGTAGGCTAGGTCATATAAACAAGAACAGAATAAACAGGTTGACTCAAGAGGGAATCCTCGAAGTTAGTGATTGTGAATCACTTCCAACCTGTGAGTCCTGTCTTCTTGGTAAAATGACCAAGTCACCTTTTACTGGAAAAGGTGAGAGAGCTACTGAGCTCTTGGGCCTAGTACATACTGATGTATGCGGGCCCATGAGCACCAGTGCTAGAGGTGGATATTTTTACTTCATAACTTTCACAGATGACCTATCCCGATATGGATATGTCTATCTGATGAAACATAAGTCGGATTCATTTGAAATGTTCAAACGATTCCGAAGTGAAATAGAAAAATAAACTGGAAAGAGTATTAAAACTCTTCGATCTGATCGAGGAGGAGAGTACCTTTCTAGTGAATTTCTCACATATCTAGGAGAGAATGGGATTCTCTCCCAATGGACTCCTCCAGGAACACCACAGCATAATGGTGTGTCTGAAAGGAGGAATCGGACTCTGTTAGACATGGTCCGATCCATGATGGGTTTTGCTAGCTTGCCGATATCCTTCTGGGGATATGCACTCGAATCAGCCTGTTATTTGTTAAATAGGGTTCCAAGTAAGTCTGTAATTAAGACTCCATATGAGATATGGACGGGACGTAAGCTAGCACTTTCACACCTTAGGGTCTGGGGGTGCCCGGCCTATGTCAAACGATTAGTCACAGACAAACTTGGACCTAGGTCTAACAAATGCTCATTCATAGGGTACCCCAAAGAGACAAAAGGATATTTTTTCTACCATGCTGATGAACAAAAGGTGTTCGTCAGTCTTAAGGCAATCTTTTTAGAAAAGGAGTTCCTTGGTGAAGGAACCGTTGCCTCTAAGGTTGAACTTGATGAAGTTCAACAGGTAGAAGGACCGACACCAATAGCTGAACCTGAGTCGGATATGATTAGATCAGATCCGGAGCCCAATATACCTGTACCATTAAGGTGATTCGGTAGAGTACCACGTCAGCCGGACAGATACTATGGTTTCTTGGTCCGGGATGGTGATCCCATCGAACTTGATGAGAATAATGAGGATCCGATCACCTATATGGATGCTATGCAGAGACCTGATTCCGAGAAATGGCTTGAAGCCATGAAATCCGAAATGGAGTCCATGAAGGTCAACGATGTATGGACATTGGTTGACCCACCTGAAGGGGTTAAACCCATTGGGTGTAAATGGGTCTTCAAAAGGAAGAGGGGCGCAGACGGAAAGTTGGAGACCTATAAAGCCCGTCTGGTTGTCAAGGGGTATCGTCAACGTTATGGTATTGACTATGACGAGACATTTTCTCCTGTGGCAATGCTCAAATCTATTCGGATAATGCTTGCAATAGCTGCCCAACTGGATTATGAGATCTGGCAGATGGATGTAAAGACAGCTTTCCTGAATGGAGAGCTGACTGAAGAGGTGTATATGATACAACCTGAAGGGTTTACATCCACAGATGAGTCCAAGGTGTGCAAGCTTCAGAGATCCATTTATGGACTGAAGCAAGCTTCTCGGAGTTGGAACATGCATTTTGATAAGGTGATCAAAACGTATGGCTTCATTAAGAATGGAGAAGAGCCCTGCATCTATAAATGGGCAAATGATCCAGTTGTGGTATTCCTTGTCTTATACGTGGATGACATTCTCTTAATCGGGAATGACATCCCCGCACTACAGGGAATAAAAGTTTGGTTGTCATCACAGTTCTCCATGAAGGACTTGGGTGAAGCATCCTACATCCTAGGGATGAAGATCTATAGGGACAGATCTAAAAGGATGCTTGGGTTATCCCAGTCCATGTACATAGACACTGTGCTGAAGAGGTTCAGCATGGAGAATTCCAAGAAGGGCTATCTACCGATAGGCCATGGAATTTCTCTCTCTAAGAAGGATTGTCCGACAACTCCTGAAGAGAGAGAGCGTATGAGTAGAGTCCCATATGCTTCAACCGTGGGATCTATCATGTACGTCATGACATGTACAAGACCAGATGTGGCATACTCACTAGGAGTAGTGAGTAGATACCAATCTGATCCCAGAGAAGATCACTGAAAAGTGGTTAAAGCCATCCTTAAGTATTTGAGAAATACTAAGGACCAATGGTTGGTTTATGGCGAGTCAGATCTGAAACTTGTGGGATTCACAGACTCCAGCTTCCAATCTGACCATGATGACAGTAGGAGCGTGTCGGGTTATATCTTTACTCTGAATGATGGAGCCATCTGCTGAAAGAGTTCCAAGCAGCATACTGTGGCAGACTCTGTTTGTGAAGCGGAGTATATCGCAGCATCAGATGCCGTGAAGGAAGCTGTGTGGCTGAGAAAATTCATCAACGAGCTCGGAGTAGCACCCTCCCTCGATGGTCCAGTCCTGCTCTACTGCGACAGCACTGGTGCCATAGCTCAGGTGAAGGAACCCAAAGCACATCAGCGGACGAAGCACATCTTGCGCCGCTTTCACCTGATCTGAGAGATCGTGGATCGAGGTGACGTCGACCTTCAGAAGATCGACGGAAAGGAGAACCTAGCCGACCCCTTCACTAAAGCCCTGGCAATAAAGGAGTTCGACAACCACAAGTCGAAGATGGGTATTAGATACTGTGCCGAGTGGCTTTAGGACAAGTGGGAGTTGTTGGGAAATGTGTCCCAAAAAGCCAATCGTCAAGCTGCTGACGGTTGAGCAACCAAGATTGTAATTGATTTGTTAATAAATAAAATATATTTGGCATTTTCATCATAAGCTTTCATCTTCTAATGAACTCCGTTGTTATGATGAAGTCCTTAGGACTATTTAAGTTCGATAAAGAGAGGATTTATCAATTAGTCCTTAAAACTGTTCACGACCAAATGATAGGCTGTTTATAAGGACGACAGCTTCTATCGAGCATAGGTTGCTGTAGGCCATATGGGTTGGTTGTCCTCTTAACCAAGGAGTGCGGAGACACTGGTATGGCATACAGGTGAGATGTAAGGGTACATCATCATTGAACGTGACCAACTCCAGAGTATTCTGCTGTCGAGAATATCTCTGATGGGATATAGGTATAAGTGTCCCTTAGACCTGAGATCGCCTCAGTGACTTGCAAGCAACTCACTGTGTTTTGGTACTGGACTAACTGAATTTCTAATTCAGAGATGGAAGGCTTCTGGGCACAGTCAAGTACTTGCGAAGTCAGAGTGTGATCGAGATGGGATTGACCACTCCAAGAGTTGGAGAAGAATGAGTCGCTGTATTTTAATTTAGCAAAAACTTTGGCCAAGGTAATCCATCAGATGGATTTGATATTTTGAAATACAATGTGGACAACCTGATCAGAGTTGACAGTTAAACTCTGGGGTATCCTATGATCATTTTGGTCGAGGGGATGAATTATATGAAAACTATATCCGCATGGGTTCTAAGGATGTTGTTCTACACATTCGACCTATCCGATCGTCGGGTACCATTGCTAGATGGTCACTTTGATCGGTATAGAAATTTGTTCCTATGCTATCGGCTTAGGTTCAAACCTATGAGGTCACACACATTAGAGTTCATGATCCGATCAGATGGTTGATCAACGATTAAGAATCGTTCTAGGGTTAAATGATCAATACGATTGACATTTAACCCAGTGCAAGTGTTGCAGGAGGATTGATTAGCAATTCGATTGCTAATTGGCTTAATTTGATTAAGCCAATGGGCTGAGATTAAGTCTAATTAAATATGATTTAATTAGATTTATTTTGGGCTTGATTGGATCAAGTCCAATTGGTTTATTGGATAAGCCAAGTGCAAGGAAAAACTAGTCCTAGTTCAACTAGGACTTGGGTCAATCTAATTTCTAATTTGATTAAAAAATTAAATCAGATTTAAATCTAATTTAATCTGATTAAATTAGGTTCTTAATTGGGTTAAGACCTATTTTAATTGGGTTGATCTAATTTTGATTTGATTTGGTTTGGAAAACCAAATTAAAACAAGTCATAAGACAGAATCCTAGTAAGACTAGGATTCCACCTTGCGCCACATAAGCCTTCTCCACGCCCTCTCTCTTATTCAACGCCAATCTCCACTTATTTTGTATGACAAAAGCCCTCTCTCAGATCTCTCTCACATTCACAAAAGGTCTCCTCTCTTCTTTCTTACATGGAAGGTGGTTTGGATCAAATCTAAAAGGAATAAGTTTGGATTTCGAATTCTATGAGATAGAGTTTTAGAAATCCAAAACTCTTTCAATTTTGCACCAAATTTATCCAAATTTTTTTTGGAATTTTCATGGATTTTAGAGTATATATTGTGCACCCTTTTTTGGTGATCCATGCACAAAAATATGAAGGAGATGCTCAAGAGTTGGGCGTCCCTTAACTTGCCATGTTTGGATAAGCCTTGACTAGGTGTTTGACCTAGACAAGGACTCTATCATATCTCTCTATATAAGATGAGTTTCTTCATGAAATTTTAGGAGGAATTAGAAATTTGAGAGACCTTTGTGCTATCCAAAAATTAGAGAGAAATACCTTTGGGTCGTGGAGATATAAAAGATGCAAGTTTGGATATCTAGAGAGAAAAACGTAAAGAAGAAGAGGGTCTTCTTCTTGGGTTTTTGTTTTCATATCTTTCCTCCCTCCATCTTGAGTTTTCTGAGAGTGTCTCAGATTTGAAACTCCTCCTTTTACTTTCCATCTTTGGAAGAGTCCAAATCAAGAAGAAGGAGGCACCTGATCAACCATCAAAGAAGGATCAGCGCAGTACTAGCATACTGTGCTGATTTCCTGAAGCAGGACTTCTGATCGAGATTCGTGGGCTTATGTGGATGACTCCTAGAGGCCGGACACGTGTGCGGCTTGCAACATCATCCTCAAGCCCAGATCAACAAGGTTAGAACATCTAACTTGCAAGGTAATAGATCTGATCTATTGTTTAATACATACATTAGATGTAGCTAGTATAGAAACATGTTGATATGATCAACATGTAGTTCATACTATATTTATATATATTTTAATTTTTAATTTAATGTTATGTAATAATCATGTAATAGGATCTTAGATCTAGGGTTTTTCTGATTTTAGAAAATAAATTTTGATTTATTTTAGTCTTCCACTGTATGATCTTGAAAAAGTTTCAAGATCTAATCCTGAAACCCTAGATCTGGTTCCTACAAGAATAAATTTTTTAAGTCCTCAAGTAAGTTAGTATTTAGTATTTAAGTATCTGATTATACTTAAAAATTAAGTTAAACCAAGTATTTTTTTTAAAAAAATTGATGTATAGATCAGAGAGTTTGTGAGATATTGAGGGATCAAATATTAAGAAAACTCAATAAAGAGTTAAGTTTAGAACTTAAATAGTTTTCTTTGAGTATTTCTAAATTTTTCTATCAGTATCAAAGAAGAGTTTACTTTCTATGGATTTGTGTAGAGTAACTATATATTTCTTTATATATTTTAAAAAAAAAAATTTCCAAGTACTTCATGCCGAGTAACCGGGCTTCTTTGCCTAACCAAGTATTGAGTTTCACGTCAAAAGGTATGAAGGGCAAAGAAGCTTTGTTGTAAAGCTAGTTTTAACTCGTAGCCTGTTTGATTCGAGCAAGTAGGTTCGAGGGATATTTTATACTTAGTGCCCTAAAGCCATCTGGTTTGAGAGTCATTGACTGAAAACTCGGTACATGGGTCAAACAGAAAGCTTAAGGGATTAAGACACTCAATAGCGATACAACATTAAAAAAAAAAAATCAATAAATGAAGGACAGAAGTAACAATATACTTTTCCATATGAAGGTTAATGATTTGGAGATAAAGGTAGGGATAATTTGAAAAAGTTCAGAAAAGGTTTAGTGTTCTTAGTTTAACTCTCATATTGACTAGTATTAATACCCCAATGACATACCTCATTTACACTCTACTGAACATCAGTGGCCTTTTTGAAAAATTATTTGGTGAAATTTGAGATTTTAAGTTTAAAGGTACTTAATTCTAAATTCTTTCTTTACTCGAGGATGAGCAAAGTTCAAGTTGGGGAGTGTGATAAGTGGTATATTTTTACATTTATTGAAGGCATTTTTGATAATTTATGGTGCTAACATCTTCTTAAAAATCTTAATTTCATGAATTTATTGAATTTTCTTAAAAAATAAGTGATTTTAAAAAAAAATATAAAATTAGATATATTTATAAAAAAATAGATGTTAATTTAATTAAGTAATTTAAGCACCAAAATAAAGACAAATTTTTAAAGAATTTAATACATATTTTTTTAATTTTTCAGGTGAAAATCGGAGCAAAAATGGAGCTAAAATATCTTAAAAAATAAAAAATATTACCTTTGGTGCACGGTGGATTGGTCGGTCGATCCACAGAGCCAGGACGCGGTCTACAGGAATAGTTACGCAGTCCACAGGTGTAGCTCACAGCGAGAGAAAGATCTTTTGCGCAATCTGACGACCCAAAAGCAATCCATCACACGATCCAATGGCTGTTATCGTTCTCGACTGTGTTAAGGACTCTTTTACGTGATCCGACGGCCAGAACTTCATCAGAACCCAGATCCAATGGCTGACATTCGATCCGACTTTGATAATGATTAAAACTATGATTTTTGATCAGATCTGAGCTGTTCAAACTCCATCCAACGGCTAGAAATATTCTTATGGAGATTAATACGATTTCTAAGGGTTTTGGACTCCTTTTCCTACCAAAAAATTATGAAAAATTCATCTATAAATAAGGGGTCCAGAAATAAACTTGGAGGGAAGAAAAATTAAGTAAAAAGTATAGAAAAAAGATTAAAAAAAAATAAAATAGCTTTAGAGACCCAAAGAAAAGAAGGAGAAAAACCGATTCGCTCTACGGAGTACGACGAAAGATGGAGAGGTCATCAACCATTTTTTCGATGAGGCTTAGCTGATCAACTTCAGATACTTGTTACAATTTTATTTTTATTTTATTTTATTATTTCTTTTAAATTTATTATACTTGAATTTCAATTTTAATTAATGCAAAATTTATTTTTTTGCACTTTAAATTTCTGTCTTTTATTTTTTATACGTAGATGCTAGGATCTAATTAGTAGATCTTAGTACCAATTTATTTTTATATTTTTTTAAATTTTTATTATTTATTTTTATTGTAAGTAGATACTAGGATCTAGTTAGTAGATCTTAGTATCCAATTTATTTTTCATATTTTTAATTTTTATTTTTTGACTTAAATTACTTTCTTTAAAATTTTATTTTTTTTATAAAATCAAAGATTTCAAATCAAAATCTTGCTTTCTCTGTGGATTCGATCAGACTCACTACTTTCTATATATTTTTAATTTTTATTGAAGTCAGAATTTGATTGATAATCACGGTGTCCTAACGACAGCATCTTGATCCTATCAGGGGTGCTCCGGTAAGACCCTCCGATGCTCAAGTCAGTACTCTGCTTCAACAAAAATGGAGTGCTTGAGTGAAAATTTTAGCAGAGTTTTGAGATAGAGTTTAGAGCTTAGAGAAGAACGTATCTGGGAGTCCCTTTTTATAGATGGAGAGCGTAACTGATTGACAGCGACGTCTGTAACTATCTGGTAGTGGGCTGTTCAGAGCCACCTGGAGTTTGTTATGGAGAGTAGTGGCATCAGAGGTCGTTCAGGGCCACGTGGAGTTTGTTACGGAGAGTGGAGTGGTGTCCGTTGTCACGACTTGCTAGAGAGTGGTTGAGCCCGGAGAGTGAAGTGGTGTCTGTTGTCGTGACTTGTCAGAGAGTGGTGGAGCCACACGGAATCCATTACAGAGAGTGGAACAGGGTAGTGGCCACTGTCGTGACTTGCCAGAGAGTTCGGATCTGTCGGTTGGAGCTCGGCTGGGATATCCGATGGAGCAGAATGGCTCTCTATCCTGTCGATCTAGGAGAAGCTTGGATATTTTCGAGGTTACTGACGAGTCTACTGTTGTCGGATGCCTTAGACGCTGATGCTATAGGTGGGAGTCATTTGCTGTAGAAGCTCGGATGGAGACTTTCTGTTGGTAAAGTTCGGTAGAAGTTCGGTTGCTAGGGAAGCCCGTCTGAGATTTGCTTGATGTGGAAGCTCATCTGAAGATTATCCA
Organism: Elaeis guineensis; assembly: GCF_000442705.2. Classification (NCBI taxonomy): domain Eukaryota; kingdom Viridiplantae; phylum Streptophyta; class Magnoliopsida; order Arecales; family Arecaceae; genus Elaeis; species Elaeis guineensis. Next base: position 42,874,151 of record NC_026005.2, read on the forward strand.
TCGGAGAAGTTTGGTTTCATGAGGAATCTGGTGGAGGGTCGGCCGGCGGTGGACCTCGAATGGCATTGGGGAGGTTCGGCAGACATTGGAGGCGATCGATCATTGTAAAAATCCAGCTGTCGGAGTCTGTCCGTCGTAGGAGCTCGTCCGATATCCATCCGCTATGGAAGTTCGGATGGAGTCTGGTTCTTGTAGAAGGTCGAAAGGAGATCGCTTATTGTAGAAGCTCGGTTAAAGATCGATTGTCATGGGAGCTCGGAGTAGCGACCTGGCCGGTGGGTCCTGTCCCATTGTAGAAGCTTGTATGGGATCCGTCCACTGTAGGAGCTCGGCTGAAGTCTGCCTGTAATAGAAGTTCGAAAGAAATTTATTTACAATAGAAGCTCGGATGGAATTCGCTTACAGTAGAAGTTTGGAGTAGACTGCTCGTAGTAGAAGTTCAGAGTAGACCGCTCATAGTAGGAGTTCAGAGTAGACCGCTCGTAGTAGGAGTTCGGAGTAGACCGCTCATAGTAGGAGTTCAGCTCTTGCAAGAGCTCGGTTGGAATCCTGAAGGCGGTCGACCACCGTAGAAACTTGGATGGAGTCTGATTACTATAGAAATCTCATTATCGAAAAAGCTCGGATATTGACGAAGTCTGAAAGAAGTTCGGAGAATAGTTGATCACTGTAGAAGGTCGGCTGATAGTGAGGCCTAGAGAGCTTTTGGAGCGGCCCGGTAGATGGATGGAGAAGCTCATTGTCGGAAAAGTCCGGAAGCTCGGATGGTTGAGGGGGTTCAGAGAGACGCCACGCAAGGTCGGAAGCCGGAAAAGCCCTGGAAGGGTCGGTCTTTTACAAACTTTGATCGGGGGGTATTTTATACCCAACACCAGTCCCCCTACTTTCGAGTTTGGATTTCAAATAAAGTACAGAGAAATTCTCACGATCGAAGTTGCCCCCCTCGATTTCCGCACTCGATGGTTGCCAGATATTTTGACGTTCGGCACGCTGGTACTGGAGCCTCTTCGAAAAAGATTTTTTCTTTTTGGAATTCTCGCTGGAGCGCTGCCCCAGGTATGGAGCAATAATGGTTTTACCAATTGTCGGCCACCTCCAGCCACTTGCCATAGTGAGTGGGCCACGTGGCGGTTATAGACTGGCCGGAGGAGTCCTGCAGTCATTATTGCACCAGACCCCGTCGCCTATTTAAACCCGCCTCCCCCCTTTGGGGATCTCACTTTACACGGGAGTTCCTTTGGTCCCTTCTTCATTGCCGATATGGATGCGGATGCGGTTTGGATGTCAGCCCAGAGTCTCAAAGCCCACAAGAGGGAAGGCGCTGCAGCTTTCGGGTTGGCGAAGAAGGCGAGGGTAGAAGAGACAGATCCGATCGTGTTTCACCTTGTTCGCCCAGAGCCCACTTTTGTGACACATCCTCGAGTGCGAGTACTTTCCGATCCTGCAGAGGGGGGAAGTCAATGGGGGACTGAAAGAAGAAGTCAGAAAGAAGGGAAAACCCAACCTCAGGAAGAAGGTCATGCCCGCCGTCATTGTGAGGCAGCGGAAGCCATGGCGCAAAAAGGATGGCGTCTACATGTACTTTGAAGATAATGCTGGAGTAATTGTTAATCCAAAGGGGGGTTGGAAGAAGAAGTCGGATACTTAAAGCAATCCTCGACGATGGCTGGAATCGAGGGTTCGAAGTCTAATGGTACCGAGCTTTCTTGGAGCTCTTTCACCTTGTATTCCTTTCCTTTCTTGTTGTTTCTCTCTTTGGCCTTCAAGGCTTTGTAATGTACACTTCACTAATGAAATAAAAAAGAAATTTTCCATTACCTTGTCCATTCTTGTATTAAATTATTGTTTGCCAAACTTCTTTTGTCTTCCATCTTGTTTGGCATCGGCATTGTTTGTGATTTTTCGTCTATTCTCACTTTGATTTGTTGTTTACCGAACTTCTTTCATCTTTTGTCTTGTTCTATGCCGATGTTGTTTGAAGGTTTCCGGTTGTCGTCGCATTGATTTGCCTTTTTGGTTCATGACCGTAGGTCTTTTCAGGAACATTTGAGTTTGACGCTTCCTCCCGGTGCTCGAGCTTGGAGACCCGAACTTCTCGTTATTTTGAGGAAGTCGATTTCTCCTCGGCCTGAGCTGAGTTCCCTTTTATTGACTGAGGGTTTCTTGATAGGAGCATCCTTCCTCATTGAGACGAGGTTCCATGTGTCTTTGATGTAGTTTATTTTTCACTTATCACTGGTGTAGTTCGTCGCTTTCCCTTTTCATCTCTCCTTTTTTTTTGTGTTCGAGTGAGGATTTTCCCTCTGCTCTTAGCGGGGTCGTGGGAGTGTAGATGTGCCGTTGAGGAGGCTTTCCTCTTCGTCCGGTCTTGATCGACTGAGTCTTTGTTTGTGTCAGGATGAGGTTCTCCTCTTGTTCCCGATAGTCAATTTCAGCTCATATTAGGACGAGGTTCTCCTTCTGTTCCTAACAGGGCTGTGGGGGCACGTAAGGACCGCTGCAAGGGCCTCTCCTCCCATCCGGTCTCTAAGTAACCGAACCTTCGACTTTGCTCATATTAGGATGAGGTTCTCCTCCTATTCCTAACAAGGCTGTGGGGGTACATAAGGGTCGTTGCAAGGGTCTCTCCCCCCATCCGGTCTCTAAGTAACTGGGCCTTCGACTTTGCTCATGTTAGGACGAGATTCTTTTCCTATTCCTAACAAGGCTGTGGGGGCACATAAGGGCCGTTGCGAGGGCCTCTCCCCCCATCCGATCTTTAAGTAACCGGGCCTTCGACTTTGCTCATATTAGGACGAGGTTCTCCTCTTGTTCCTAACAAAGTTGTGGGGGCACATAAGGGCCGTTGCGAGGGCCTCTCCCCCCATCCGATCTTTAAGTAACCGGGCCTTCAACTTTGTTTATGTTAGGATGAGGTTCTCCTCCTTTTCCTAACAAGGCTATGGGGGCACATAAGGGCCATTGCAAGGGCCTCTCCCTCCATCCGATCTTTAAGTAACCGGGCCTTCGACTTTGCTCATGTTAGGATGAGGTTCTCCTCCTGTTCCTAACAAGGCTGTGGGGGCACATAAGGGCCATTGCGAGGGTCTCTCCCCCCATCCGGTCTTTAAGTAATCGGGCCTTCGACTTTGCTCATGTTAGGATGAGGTTCTCCTCCTATTCCTAACAAGGTTGTGGGAGCACATAAGGACCGTTGCAAGGGCCTCTCCCCCCATCTGGTCTTTAAGTAACCAGACCTCCGACTTTGCTTGTGTTAGGACGAGGTTCTCCTCCTGTTCCTAACAAGGCTGTGGGGGCACATAAGGGCCGTTGCAAGGGCCTCTTCCCCCATTCGGTCTTTAAGTAATCGGGCCTTCGACTTTGCTCGTATTAGGATGAGGTTCTCCACCTATTCCTGACATACTTAATTTTGACTGAATGAGGGGGTTACTTCCTGTCGTTATAAGCTCATGCCAAAAGGATAAATATGCAAATATAAAATTTTTATTGAAGACAAAGTTATTGGTAATATATTCGTAGATTTTTCGAATTCCATGGTTGCGAAAGTGTTGGAGCACAATTCTGGCTCCTCCCACGGACCTTGGGTGCAGCAGAACTAGCAACGAACAAATCTGGAGACTTCTGGACTCGATTGAAGGCCCTCGACGAAACCAGCCTGGTTGCTGTCTTCTTCGTCAGCCTTTTGTTCCAGATAAAGAATACCTCTGAAATCACCTTTAAAAAATCCAAGATCTGGTACCTAACTAGATCAGACCTGGATCGAGGTTTTTCAATTCGTAGATCTTAAATTGGGGCATTCTAGATAGGGAAGAAGGTAGATGGAGACAGACCTTGTAGATCTGTCCTGCTGCAGCCTTTCTTATAGATCTGTTGATGGAGATCTCACCCGTGCCTCAAACGACCTCAGATCAACTCCAGATCTAAGAGGGACTTGTACCAACCTCTTCTCAAGAGATTCCAGGTCTTAGATCTAGTGTTTGGGTGACTGCAAGAGAGGAGGGGAGCAATCTGGTTGGCGGCTGCAAGGAGGAAGGGGCTAGCGCCTCCCTTCTTTCTTTCCTTATTTAGACCTGGCGGCAAGAAACCCTAGGGTTTCTTGCTCCTGGGGCATGGAGGATGGCTGGAGAGAGAGGAAGAAGAGAGAGAGAGAGACTTGGGAGAAAGAGTCATCTATTACTTGGCTTCATCAAACCTATACAAGTACATGTATATATAAACACCGGGTCAAGTGACCCAGACCCAAAACTCCCTTGACCAACTCTATGAAAGATTAGGTTAACCCAAGCCTATGTACACCCATGACTCGACCTAATCTCACTTATCCTGAGCCCAGACCTGGCCCATAAAGAGTTGGTTTCTTGAGGCCCACATAACCTAGACCTCAAGAACCCGAAAGGCCCACAGCCTTTCAACCTAGGGCCCAACTAGCCCTAGAGCCTCCATGAAGCCCTCATGAATGATGGACCTTGGCCTTAGCCTTGGTCCCCTGGGCCTTGGGCACACCACCTGGATCATAACAATCTCTACCTTGGTGTCCCAAGGCCTCAACCAGCTCCACTCTATCCTTGCGACTGTAGACCCATTTACAGCCAATGGGCCTCTTCCCCTGTGGCAACTGCACCAATCACCACGTCTGGTTCTGGTGAAGAGACTGCATCTCTTCAGACATCACCTGGACCCATCGCTCTCTGTCCTAGCTCTCAATAGCCTCCTGATATGTATATGGGTCTCCATTTGCTGTCACCAGGGCATATGACAGCGTCTCCTTGAAGCCATATCTATCCGGTTGCCTGATGGTCCTCTTGGGCTTGTGTAGGGCAACACCGATATCAGTCCTCGATCTAGCTCGCTCCTGCTGGATCTCTTCACCTCGATCATCCGTCTGAGTCCTCTCCACCTGTGGAGACACCTTAGGTAGGTTCTCCACCTGAATGTCATGTCCTCCCATAGTACCTGCAAGAGGCAAAATCAAAGAGGTAAGCTGTCCAGCAGCGCCCTGCTGGACCTTTTCCTGCTCCTGCTACTCCTCCATGCCTGCTCGTCTCCGTAGGACTGACCCCTCATCAAAAGTCACATCCTGACTAATGATGACCTTCTTTTCCAAGGGATCCCATAGCCTGTATCCCTTGACTCCTCGCGGATAGCCTAGAAACACCGCCTTGCGTGATCTGGCGTCTAGCTTGCTTCGCTCACCAGCTCCAATGTGCACATAGGTCGTACACCCAAATACCCGTAGATGGCCCAGCCCAACTGTCCTCCTAGACCACACCTCCTCTAGAAGCCTGCCATCCAACCTGGTGTGAGGTGACCGATTGACCAAGTAACCGGCTGCGTCAATTGTGTCAACCCAGAACACCTTTGGAAGCTCTGCCTGTAGCCTCATGCATCATGCCTTTTCCAAAAATGTTCTATTCATCCTCTCGGCCATCCCATTCTGCTGTGGAGTCCCCTTAACTGAGAAGTGTCTCTTGATCCCACACTCCTCATAGTAGTCCTGGAACTCTCTGCTGGTGTATTCCCCGCCATTGTCTGACCTCAGATACTTCACGCTCCTCCCCTGCTCCTTCTCCACCTCAACTCTCCAGATCTTGAACTTGGTGAAGACCTCTGACTTCTCTCTCATGAAGTAAATCCAGAGTTTCCTTGAGAAATCATCAATCAGGGTCATGAAGTATCTGGCCCCATTCCTAGCTAAAACTGGGGCTGGTCCCCACACATCCGTGTGTACTAACTCCAGATGGACTGCACTGCGGGCTGTACTGATGTTGAACTGAACTCTCCTCTATTTTCCCATCTGGCAAGGCTCACAGATCTCCCCTGTAGCACCATCCTCCAGATCAGAGATGAGTCCTCTCCTGCTTAACTCCCTCAGCCCCTTGTCACCCATATGGCCTAGGCGGTAGTGCCACATCCTGTAAGCCCCCTGCTGGTCCTGTGCTGCAGCTGCTGCATCAGACTCTCCGATCACCACAGATCCCTCCATGCGATAGAGGTTATTGTTCAACTTCCTGCCTCTCATCACTACCATAGCTCCATTGGAGATGTTTAGTACTCTGCTTTTAGCCCTACTGCTGAAGCTGTATCCACTGCGCTCCAAGTAGCCTAGTGACACCAGATTCTTTTCCAACTCTGGGATGTGCTTTACATTTGTCAATATCTTTACAATCCCATCAAACATCCTCACCCTGACTGTCCCTATCCCACCCACCTTGCAAGGATGATTGTCGCCTAGAGTCACTGATCCCTCATCTGTCTTGGTGTATGTTGCAAACCAAGACCTATGTGGTGTGTAGTGATGTGAGCACACAGAGTCTAGTGTCCACTCCTCTGTGTAATGCCTGTGACCATCTGATACCACAAGTAGATCATCCTCCACCTGCTGCCCAGCAATTGCACTCACTGATTCTGAGCCACTTCTTTCTCCCTTCTTGCTCTTCCATAGTGGATATTCTCGCTTGAAGTGTCCGAACTCGTTGCACTTGAAGCATTTCACCTCTTTCTTTCCCTTCCTGGACTTGGACCGCCCCCTGGACTTGCTTCTGCCTCTACCTCTACCTGTCCTCTCCCCTACTGCCAAACCCTCCTGGGGAGCCTCATCTTTGGTCAACTTTTTCCTCTGCTCATTAGACCTCAGCACCGAGACCATGTCCTCATATTCCAGAGTCTCCTTGCCGTAGAGCAGTGTAGTCACCAAAGAGTCATATGATCCTGGTAGTGAACACAAAAGCAACAGGGACATGTCCTCCTCATCCAGCTTCACCCCGATATTCAACAACTCCATGCACAACTGGTCGAACCTCTGAATGTGGCCAATCACATCAGATCCCTCCTGCATCCGAAGACTGTACAACCTCTTCTTCAGCATCAGCTTGTTGCACATATTCTTCCCCATATACATGGTGTGCAACTTCGACCAAAAGCCCTTCAGGGTCTTTTCTTCTAGCACTGAATACAACGCCACATCCGTCAAACATCCTCTGATCACCGAGCATGCTTTCTTCTCCAACGATGCCCACTGTCTATCTGTCATTCCCTCAGGCTTCTCATCCAAAGCCTGATCCAGATCTGCTTGCACCAGAAGATCCTCCACCCGGATTTTCTATATGAAAAAATTCTCCTTGCCATCAAACTTCTCGAACTCAACCTTCATATTGCTGCCAATGACTGGATCCAAGCCAAACAAGCAATATAAAATCAAGAAGTGTAGAATATACCTTGATGGTACCTTGCTGAAAATTTTTAGCACTTGGGATCTTCAACTTCTCGTGCTTGGAACCGCTTCCTCACCATCATGGCTCTGATACTAACTATTGGAGCATGATCCCGGTTCCTCCCACAGACCTTGGGTGCAGCAGAACCAGCAACAAACAAATCTGGAGACTTCTGGACTCGATTGAAGGCCCTTGACGAAATCAGCCTGGTTGCTGTCTTCTTCGTCAGTCTTTCATTCCAGATGAAGAACACCTCTGAAATCACCTCTAAAAAATCCAAGATTTAGTAGCCAACCAGATCAGACCTGGGCCGAGGTCTTCCAATTTATAGATCTTAAATTAGGGTATTCTAGATAGGGAAGAAGGTAGATGGAGACAGACCTTGCAGATCTATCCTGCTGCAGCCTTTCTTGTAGATCTGTTGATGGAGATCTCACCCGCACCTCAAATGACCTCAGATCAACTCCAGATCTGAGAGAGACTTGTACCAACCTCTTCTCAAGAGATTCCAAATCCTGGACCTGGTGTTTGGGTGACTGCAAGAGAGGAGGGGAGCAATCTGGTTGGCAGCTGCAAGGAAAAAGGGGCTAGCGCCTCCCTTCTTTCTTTCCTTATCTGGACCTGGCGGCAAGAAACCCTAGGGTTTCTTACTCCTGGGGCATGGAGGATGGCTGGAGAGAGAGGGAGAAGAGAGAGAGAGACTTGGGAGAAAGAGTCGTCTATTACTTGGCTTCATCAAACCTATACAAGTACATGTATATATAAACATCGGGTTAAGTGACCCAGACCCAAAACTCCCTTGACCAACTCTATGGGAGATTAGGTTAACCCAAGCCCATGTACACCCATGACTCGACCTAATCTCACCTATCCTGGGCTCAGACCTGGCCCATAAAGAGTTGGTCCCTTGAGGCCCACACAACCTAGACCTCAAGAATTCGAAAGGCCCACAGCCTTTCAACCTAGGGCCCAACTAGCCCTAGAGCCTCCATGAAGCCCTCATGAATGATGGACCTTGGCCTTAGCCTTAGTCCCTTGGGCCTTGGGCACACCACCTGGATCATAACAGGAAGCTCCACTCCCCCAAGCTCTTTTAGGTAGTATGTTCCGGGCCGAACTACCTCCTTAACTTCATACGGGCCTTCCCAGTTTGGGGTAAGTTTTTCTTGATTCTGAGGTTGTGAGACAGCGGCTCACCAAAATACCAGGTCCCCCGCTCTGAAAGCTTTTCTTTTGATCCAAAAATTATAGTAGCGAGCTACTTTCTGCTTGTAAGCCGCCATCCGAACTTAAGCTGTCTCCCATTTTTCTTCTAACAAGTCGAGGTTGGCCTTGAGATCCTGTGGGTTGTGCTGCTCATCGAATGCCACGACTCATGCTGATGGGAGTTTGAGTTCAATCGGGATCACGACCTCTGTCCCGAAGGTCAAGGCGAAGGGGGTCTCCCCTGTGGGCAATCTTTGGGTAGTTCGGTATGCCCACAGCATGTGATAAAGCTCATCTGCCCAAGTTTCCTTTGCTTTTTCAAGTCTCGCCTTGATTCCTTACACCAGAGTCCTGTTAGTCACCTTGGCCTCGTCGTTTGCCTGCAGATGGGCTACCGAAGTGAAGTTATGGGAGATATTTAGGTCCTCACAAAATTCAGCAAATCCTGCTCCAGTAAATTACCGCCCATTATCATTAATGAGGGTTCTGGGTAGGCCAAACCTACAGACAATTGACTTCCAAACGAAGTCCAGCACTTTAGCTTCTGTGATTTTTGCCAAAGGCTCAGCCTTGACCCACTTGGTGAAATAGTCTATTGCCACCAGGAGGAACTTCCGCTGCCCGAATGCCATGGAAAAAGGTTCGAGGATATCCATTCCCCATTGCGCAAACGGCCATGAGGCACTCAATGGTGTAAGCTCAGTGGCAGGTTGCCTCTAGATATTTGCATATCTCTAACATCGATCACATCTTCTAACATATTCGACGGAGTCGTGGTACATGGTAGGCCAGTAATAGCCTTGTCAGAGCAGTTTGTGCGATAAAGATCTGGCCCCCAGGTGACTTCCACAGACTCCCTCATGTACCTCCCTCAAGGCGAAGTTGGCTTCAGAAGGCCGGAGGCATTTCAGGAGTGGCAAAGAGTACGACCTTTTGTATAGCTTGCCTTCGTAAAGGATATATCGAGAGGCCTGGTTCCTAAGCTTTCGAGCTTCTTTTGCATCAGGAGGAAGAACCCCGTCCTTGAGGTATGCAACCAAGGGTTCAATCCAACTGGGTTCATGGCTGATCTCCATCACAAGCTATGATTCTTCTGTACTAGGGCACTTCAGAACTTCGAAGAAGACTTCTCTAGGTAGTTCGGCTGGAGCCAGTGTAGCCAACTTGGAGAGAAGGTCAGTCCTGATATTTTCTGCTCTTAGGATCTGTCTGATATTAAAGCTGCCGAAGGTAGGGATGATCTCTCTTACCTTTTCTAGGTACTTGGCCATACTATCCTCCCGAGCTTCATAATTTTCGCTGACCTGTCCCATTATTAATTGGGAGTCATTGTAGGCTTGAAGCTGATCTACTTCTAACTCTTTGGCGATCCTTAGTCCCGCAATCAGAGCTTCGTATTCTGCTTCATTATTTATCACAGAAAATTCGAAGCGCAGTGCATATTCTGCGATAATTCTATCTGGATTGACCAAGACCAGGCCCGCGCCTGTGCTTGACATGTTGGAAGAACCATCCACATAGAGGGCCCAAAAACCATCAGGGAGATTTGTTCTTTCTTTCAGGGAGTTCGGCTGGAGCCCTGGGTTGTCGGCTTCATCTCGTCCAAGTTTGGCCTCTTCCGGGATAGTGCATTCCACCATGAAGTCTGCTAATATCTGAGTTTTTATTATCGGTCGAGGTCGATAGTCGATGTCAAACTCTGTGAGCTCGACTGCCCACTTCGCTATCCTCCCAAAGGCATCCGTTCGATGCAAAACCGCCTTGATTGGCAGGTCGGTGAGCAGTATTATGGTGTGTCCCTGAAAGTAAGGTCGGAGCCTCCGAGCTGTAACCAACAAGGCGTAAGTTAGTTTTTCTAACTTAGTATACCTGGTTTCGACATCTCTCAATACTCGGCTTATGTAGTAGATCAGCCATTGAATTTTTGCTTCTTCCTTAATCAGAACTGCTGCAAGGGCCACAGGGGAGATCGCCAGGTATAGAAATAACTCCTCTCTAGGCTCGGGCTTTGCCAATAGTGGAGATAACCTGAGGTAGTTCTTCAGCTCTTCGAACACTTGCTGACATCCAGAGGTCCAACAGAAGTTCTTCGGCTGCTTGAGAGTCTGAAAGAAAGGCAGGCATCACTCAGCCGATCTTGAGACGAAGCGATTTAGGGCCGCTACTCTCCCAGTAAGGCACTGAACTTTCTTTATTGATTTTGGGATGGTCATTTTCTGGATGGCGTGAATCTTTTTCGGATTCGCTTCGATCCCGTGCTCCGATACCATAAAGCCCAGAAATTTTTCTGAGGTTACTCCAAAAGTGCACTTGGCTGGGTTTAGCTTCATCTTGTATTTTCGAAGGGCACTGAAGGTCTCCTCAAGGTCGGCGACGTAGTTCATCGAGGATTTGCTTTTTACGAGCATATCGTCCATGTAGACCTCTATGTTGTGGCCGATCTACTCTTTGAAGATCTTGTTTACCAACCGTTGATAGGTCGCCCCTGTATTTTTGAGGCCAAAAGGCATGACCCTGTAACAATAAAGGCCACGGTTAGTAATAAAAGTAGTTTTTTCTTCATCCTCTGACACCATCCGAATTTGATTGTAGCCGGAGAACGCATCCATGAAAGTGAGAAGCTCGTGGCTCGAGGTTGCATCCACCAATTGGTCGATTTTGGGCAGAGGGTAACTATCCTTCAGGCAGGCATTATTTAGCTTTTTGAAGTCTATGCACATCCTCCATTTACCGTTCGCCTTCTTAACCAGGACCACATTGGAAACCCAGCTCGGATAGTTCACCTCTCTGATGAATCCGACTTTCAGGAGTTTGTCAACTTCCTCAGCTATTGCCATCTACCTTTCCGGTGCATGACTTCGAACTTTTTTCTTCATCGGTCGGTGTTCGGGATCAACAGCCAGATGGTGTTCCATAACTTCAGCATCGATCCCTGGCATGTCCATCGGAGCCCAAGCAAAAATGTCTGCATTCTTTTGTAAAAAATTGATAAGCTGTGTCCGCACCTCTTCCCCCAAGTTGGAGCCAATCTTCACCACGTGCTCTTCATTCCCATCGTTTAAAGGAATTGAGACAAGATCTTCAATTGGCTTACCCCTTTCTTCAGTAAAATCATCACGAGTGTCCAATCCATCAACTGGGCAGGGGTCGGACTGTCCCTTTCTCTGAAGGGCTATGTTGTAGCAATGTCTTGCTAGGGCTTGATCTCCTCTGACTTCTTCGACCCCCTGGCTAGTAAAAAATTTCAACTTCAAATGGTAGGTCGATACTACTGTGCAGAGGGCGTTGAGGCCAGGTCGGCCGAGGATTGTGTTGTAGGCAGACGGCGCCCTCACTACTAAAAAATCCACCAGCACTCTAGATTGTTTTGGATACCGACCTGCAACTACAGTCAAAGTTATTACTCCTTCCATCGGCACTGCATCGCCAGTAAACCCTACCAACGGGGAGCTAACCGGCCCTAACCGACCATCAAGGATGGACATTTTTGAGAATGCATCGTAAAATAAAATATCGATCGAGCTTCCACTATCAACAAGAATGTGGCGTACATCATAATCAACAATATTTAAAGAAACTACAACTGCATCATTATGGGAGAATTAGATCTCCCAGGCGTCTTCTTTAGTAAAGGTTATAGGTCCTTCAATTTTTTGCTCTTGAGCGGTCCGACCGATCCACTGGCTGCTCCCCTCTGGGACCCTTCAGAGATGGTGTTGATGATTCCGACTGGAGGCCGATCTCCAGGCTGTTCTTCCCTCCTTCACGGCTCCGGTTGCGGTGGGGCCTTTGGCCGATCTTTCCTACTTTCAGGTTGGCATCGAATGAATCTGTCGACTGCCATTGCCAGAGGAGGAGGAGCCTGGGAAGCTGGAGGTGAGGCTGGAGCCTGAGATCTGGTCGCGAAGGCCGTGGATCGCCTGGTGGATGCCTTTCGGAGAGGCATCATGTGGAGATCTAGTAGGAGAAAGAGAAGAGGATGTCGGAGAAGATGACTGGAGGCAGTCCCGTTGAGCACTCCTTTAAGAACAAGGGTACTGCGAAGACACAGGCCCCTTCCTCTAGCGCTAATTCTGTTGGTGCAGAATTCTGCCGAAGCTGGAGTTGCTGGAGTCGAGATGACCGCAGTCACCGTCGGAACCTGCAAGGGAAGTCTAAACCGGAGTTAGGGGTGCTCCGGCAAGACCCTCTGATGCTCAAGTCAGTACTCTGCTTCAACAGAAATGGAGTGCTCGAGTGAGAATTTTAGCAGAGTTTTGAGATAGAGTTTAGAGCTTAGAGAAGAACGTATCTGGGGGTTCCTTTATATAGACAGAGAGCATAACTGATTGACAACGATATCTGTAACTGCCTGGGAGTGGGCTGTTCAGAGCCGTCCGGAGTTTGTTACGGAGTGTAGTGGCATCAGGGGTCATTCAGGGCCACGTGGAGTTTGTTACGGAGAGTGAAGTGGTGTCCATTATCGTGACTTGCCAGAGAGTGGTTGAGCTCGGAGAGTGGAGTGGTGTCTGTTGTCGTGACTAGCCAGAGAGTGATGGAGCCATGCAAAATCCGTTGCAGAGAGTGGAACAGGGTAGTGGCCACTGTTGTGACTTGCCAGAGAGTTCGGATTTGTCAGCTGGAGCTCGACTGGGACATCCGATGGAGTGGAATGGCTCTCTATCCTGTCGATCTAGGAGAAGTTTGGATGTTTCTGAGGTTGCTGACGAGTCTATTGTTATTGGATGCCTTAGGTGCTGATGCTACAGGTGGGAGTCATCTGCTGTAGAAGCTCGGATGGAGACTTTCTGTTGGTGAAGTTCGATAGGAGTTCGGTTGCTAGGGAAGCCCATCTGAGATTTGCTTGATGTGGAAGCTCGTCTGAAGATTATCCGCCAGAGAAGTTCGATTTCATGAGGAATCTGGCAGAGGGTCGGCCGACGGTGGACCTCGGATGGCATTGGGGAGGTTCGGCAGACATCGGAGGCGATCAATAGTTGTAAAAATCCAGCTGTTGGAGTCCGTCCGTCGTAGGAGCTCGTCTGATATCCATCCGCTATGAAAGTTCGGATGGAGTCTGATTCTTGTAGAAGGCCAAAAGGAGACTGCTTATTGTAGAAGTTCGATCGAAGATCGATTGTCGTGGGAGCTCAGAGTAGCGACCTGACCGATGGGTCCTGTCCCATTGTAGAAGCTCGTCTGGGATCTGTCCACTGTAGGAGCTCGACTGAAGTCTGCCTGTAATAGAAGCTCGGAAGAAATTTATTTACAGTAGAAGCTCGGATGAAATTCGCTTACAGTAGAGATCCGGAGTAGATCGCTCGTAGTAGAAGTTCGGAGTAGACCGCTCGTAGTAGAAGTTTGGAGTGATCGCTAGTAGTAGAAGTTCGGAGTAGACCGCTAGTAGTAGGAGTTCGGAGTAGATCGCTCGTAGTAGGAGTTCGACTCTCGCAGGAGCTCGGTTGGAATCCTGAAGGCGGTTGATCACCGTAGAAACTTGGATAGAGTCTGATTACTGTAGAAATCTCGTTGTCGAAGAAGCTCGGATATTGATGAAGTCCGAAAGAAGTTCGGAGAATAGTTGATCACTGTAGAAGGTCGGTTGATAGTGAGGCCTAGAGAGTCTTTGGAGCGGCCCGGTAGATGGATGGAGAAGCTCATTGTCGGAGAAGTCCGGAAGTTCGGATGGTCGAGGAGGTTCAGAGAGACGCCACGCAAGGTCAGAAGCCGGAAAAGTCCTGGAAGGGTCGGTCTTTTACAAACTTTGGTCGGGGGGTATTTTATACCCAACAGTTTCTTTCCTAGTGACCTTCGATATTGCAATGAAAATATTTTTTTTTATTGTCGACCTTCTTCGAAACCTGCATTTTGGACTTGGTCTCATTCTTTTATTTCTTTGCAGGCTTCTTCTTCTTCTTGAAAGAAGATTTTCTCTTAGAGGAAGCTTGCTCCATAGTCAGAATTGTACCCTTTGAACTCTTCAAGGTGTCCTCTACTGTTATCAGTATGTTCAGTAACTCGAACAAAGTGCTATCAATTTTATTTATATGGTAGTTCATGATGAACTGCCATACGAATTAGGAAGAGACTAGAGAATCAAATCCACCTGCAATTCCTTATCCATGTTCATGTCAAGCTTCTGAAGCTTCTTGATGTTTTTGATTATTATCAAACAATGATCATTGACGGATTGTCCATCATGCATTTTCACTCTGAATAGTCTTTGAAAGACCTCAAAGCGAGTTATGCGACTTTGCTTATAACATCTCTTTGGTAGTCCTCATATCTTCATGTTGTCGCTGAAGATCAATGGACATGGATGCTAAAATATAACACTTCGCCTTATTATTCTCATCCATCCACTTCTCAAGTGCGGCTCGTTGATCAGGAGATAGATGAGCTGGTAACACAGGTGCATCCTGATCAAGGACATGGGTAAGTTTCTCTAAATTGAGAATGATTCTCAAATTTTAGAGTCAATCTTTGTAGTTTGTATCGATCAACCTAATGGTATCGAGAATATAAGCTAAGGGGTTGGAACTAGATATGGTTATCTATAGAGAGAATAGTTTCTAGTTAGATTTTTATACTTATAAAAATATTTATTCTAGAAACTTTAAAAACAAACAAAGCTTCCACTATTTCTTCGAATCTTTCACACTCCTTGAGTGGAGAAATGAAAACCTATATGTGAGATCTCAAGTGGGTACTGTGATCCCATTAATCGATACACACCTCACCTAGCAGTTATTGATGGGTACAAACCAATGAGTAGATAATATTTTATCCATTACTTCACTAAGCAAGATACAGTGGGCTTGATCTCTAAGTTCTGTGGCCTCACCTAACAGTTATTGACCCATTTCTTAGTTAAGTCAGACCCATTATTCACCAACGGATGCAAAGCCATCATTGAAATCCTTACCTAATAGTTATTGGGCCCAATTCTATCTCTACCCCGAGATATCAAATGCCAATAAAATGATTGTACCATCCCAATGCAACCAAACCACTGAACCAGTCGAGAATAATTAATGCCAGGAAGGCACCCACATCTCTATAATGATGGAAGACCTCTAGACTTAATATTTAGTGAGGAGATTTAAGTTTAGATCTCTTTTAAATCAGCAGATATAACATCCAACTAATCAAATTCAGATCAGCACATCCACATGTCTAACCAACCTAGTCGGTATAGGTAAACTTGAGTCAACAAGTAACCTAGCATGAAACTGAATCTCTCAAGATGGCCAGATAAGTTAAGATGAGTGGGGGTCCCCCCATTGCTTTCCTTAGACATCAATCAAATTGATCAGGTCAGACAATGAAATCAATTAAATAACCACCATCTAAATACTTGCCTTAGATATCAAATTGATCGATTAAAATCAATCAGGTTAACCTATTGAAACAGATCTGAACCATTGAGCCAAATTTGATCTTGAGTCAATCAATTCATATTAAAATATGAGTCGATACGACTAACTATAACTAAACTCGACTTTAAATCTCTTTGACCTAATCTTAATTAACCAGTGATTAGGTTCAATCAACAGCTCAAAATCAACAACAGGTTCTATCCTGATCTAATCAATTGATCATAATTGTAGTTTAATCACTAGACCTAATTTGTTCAACTTATACCCACATGCAATAACATAATTTTTAGATCCAAAAATATTTTTTAGATTATGTTTCATTGCATGCATTAGTGGCTTATGATCTTGAAACAGTTTTAGATCTAAACCTAATATCATATATCACATATATATAGTTTCAGATCTAAACTAAAATATGTATTGTTGAAAAATATGTCCTAAAGTCAATCATCTAGGTTGTAGATGATTGTACTCTATATAAGTATATAAATTATAGAATGATAAATATTATCTAGTAGATTCATCATAAGAAATATATCTTTTAAAATAGAACTCATATGTTATGATGAAGTCCTTAGAACTACTTTTAAAATGATAAAGGAGGATTTATTATGTGGTTCTTAAATCTTACTCACGACCAAATGATACAATTGTTACAAGGACAATAATTGTATCAAGTGTAGGTTGTTATATACCATATTAGTTGGTTGTCCTCTTAACCAAGACATGTGGTGATGCGGATATGGCATACGAGTGATATGTAAGAGTATATTTCACTAAGCATGACCACTTTCAAAGTACTCTATTATCAAGAGTTGCTCTGATAGGATATGGGTATAAGTGTCCCTTGGACCTGAAGCTGTCTCGGTGACTTACAAGCAACTTATTGTGCTTTGGTGCCGGACTACTCGAATTTCTAATTTGGTGATGGAAGGTTTTCAGATACAGTCAAGTACTTGTGAAGCCTGAGTGTGAGTCAAGATGGGATTGACCACTCCAAGTAAAATTAGAGATGATGCATCATTATATTTTAATTCAACAAAACTTTGGCCAAAGTAGTCCTAGTGAAAAGTCACAGGATTTTTGAGGCTGAGACACAATGTGGACCACTCTATCTGGGCTGACAGTTTATCCTTAGTCATCCTTAAGCATCAAGTGTCAAAGGGATGAATTATATAGTAACTATATCCACATGATTTCTAGAGTATAGCTAGACGTACATTCGGTCTAAAGGATGTCGTGTCTCATTGCTAGATGGTTACATCAATTAGTACAAGAATTATTCTTGTGCTACCGACTTAGGTTCGAACTTCTGGGGTCACACATATAGAAGTACTTATCTGATCAAATAGCTGATTAACAATTATGAATTGTTAAAAGGTTTAATTATCAATTTGATTGATGATTAATCTCATGCAAAGATTGCAATAAATTATTTACTAATAATTAATAAATTAAAAAAATAATTAATTAAAAATATGATTATTAATTGGCTCAATTTGATTGAACAATAGAGATTGGATTAGATCTAATTGAATAGGATTCGATTAGATTGGCTTTGGATTAATTGGATGCAGCCTTATTGAATAACAAGACTTTTTTCAATTGATTTCAGAGATGCATGAATTTAAAATTATTCTAAATTGAATATTGTTGGGTATGAGATACCTGCGGCCGAAGTTCTCAGCAGGATCAGCCCTTGCAGGAGCCGAGCTCCGCCGCCAACCTCAAGAGGGATTCTGCCCGGACTCCTACGGGAGCCGGGCTCCGTCACCAACTTCAACTGCAGAAGGATTCCGCCCGGACTTCTATGGAAGCCAGGCTCTATCCACGGCTCCAACCTCAAGAGGGACTCCGCCCGGACTCTTACGGGAGCCGGGCTCCGTCACCAACTTCAACTGCAGAAGGATTCCGCCCGGACTTCTACGGAAGTCGGGCTCTGTCCACGGCTCCAACCTCAAGAGGGATTCTGCCCGGACTCCTACGGGAGCTGGGCTCCATCACCAACTTCAACTGCAGAAGGATTCCGCCCGGACTTCTACGAAAGCCGGGCTCTGTCCACGGCTCCAACCTCAAGAAAGATTCTGCCCGGACTCCTACGGGAGCCGGGCTCCGTCACCAACTTCAACTGCAGAAGGATTCCGCCTGGACTTCTACGGAAGCCGGGCTCTGTCCACGGCTCCAACCTCAAGAGGGACTCCGCCCAGACTCCTACGGGAGCCGGACTCCGTCACCAACCTCAACTGCAGAAGGATTCCGCCCGGACTTCTACGGAAGCCGGACTCTGTCCACGGCTCCAACCTCAAGAGGGATTCTGCCCGGACTCCTACGGGAGCCGGGCTCCGTCACCAACTTCAACTGCAGAAGGATTCCGCCCGGACTTCTACGGAAGTCGGGCTCTGTCCACGGCTCCAACCTCAAGAGGGACTCCGCTCGGACTCCTACGGGAGCCGGGCTCCGTCACCAACTTCAACTGCAGAAGGATTCCACCCGGACTTCTACGGAAGCCGGGCTGTCCATGGCTCCAACCTCAGGAGGGACTCCGTCCGGACTCCCACGGGAGCCGGGCTCCGCCGCCGACTTCAACTGCCGGTAAGATTCTGGACTTCTACGGGAGCCTGACTTCGTTTTTGACTTTAATTGCAGGAAGGCTCCGTCCGGACTCCTGCGGGAGCCGGACTCTGCCCACGACCCCAACTGCGAGTAGACTTCGTTCGGACTTCTACGGGTGTCGAACCTCGCTACCGACCCCAACCAAGCTCCGACCGACAATTCTGGACCCACTGGCGGGCCACAATAACGGCCATGACTCTGCTCCACTTCTTGCGGCGGACCCTACGCGACCTCATCACTCCCTGACAGGCTATATTAACGGCCATGATTCTGCTCCACTCCCTGCGGCGGATCCTGTGTAATTTCACCACCCCCAGATGAGTCACGACAGCGGATGCCGCTCCACTCCTCGCAACTGATTCCACGTGGCGAGCTACGGCGATAGCCACGATTCTGCTCCACTACCCTTCACAATAAATTTCTCCTGACTATGGGCGGCCCACTACCAGACGGTTACGAACGTCGCTATCAGTCTGTGGCACCCTCCGCCTATAAAAAGGGGGACCCCAGATACGTTATTCTCTAAGCTCTCATCTTTTTATCTAAAAACTCTGCTAAATTCTCCGTTCGAGCACTCCATTCTTGTTGAGGCAGAGAACTGACTTGAGCGTCGGAGGATCTTGCCGGAGCAACCCCACCTCCAGTTTAGACTTCCTTTGCAGGTCCCGGCGGCGACCGCGACTTCCTCGACTCCAGCTTCTCCAGTGCAAGCGGATTTTTGCACCAACAGGATTGGCGCTAGAGGAAGGGTCTGTGTCTTCGCAGTACCCTTGTTCTTGAAGGAGCGCTCAACGGATCCACCTCCGATCGTCTTATCCGGCACCCACTCCCCCTTTGCTCATCTGATGCCTTCTCGCGAGGCATTCGCGCAACTACCTCCGGCTATGGTCACTGACAAGGAGTGGCCGGACGATCGGCCTCTGTCGGATGCCGTCAACACCATTTCGGGAGGATCCCAGCGGGAAGCAACCAACGTACCGGCTGTATCCCCCAAGCGGCAAAAGATTGAAAAGATTGAAGAACCTATAACCTTTACCGAAGAAGACACCCAGGGGGTCCAATTCCCTCATAACGACATCGTCGTAGTTTCCTTGAATATAGCAAATTACGACGTCCGTCGCATTCTTGTCGACAACGAAAGTTCGGCCGACATCTTGTTCTACGACGCCTTTTCAAGAATGTCCGCTCTTGGCGGTCATCTGAGGCTGATTTGCTCCCCCCTGATCGGGTTTACCGGTGACGCCATTCCGACGGAAGGGATGATAGCTTTGACTGTGGCCACGGGTCAATATCCAAAGCAATCCAGGGCTCTGGTGAATTTCTTGGTGGTGAAGGCGCCATCCGCCTACAATGCAATCTTTAGTCGACCCGACCTCAATGCTCTCCGAGCTGTCATATCGACCTACCATTTGAAATTGAAGTTCCCCACCAACCAGGGGATCGGAGAGGTCCGGGGAGACCAAGCCCTGGCTAGACACTGCTACAACATCGCCTTGCAAAGAAGCGATCAGGCTGACCCCTGTCCCGTCGATGGACTGGATGCTCGCGATGACCTCACCGAAGAAAGGGGCGGCCCAATCGAAGATCTGGTACCAATCCCTTTAAATGATGGGAGCGCGGAGCATGTAGCGCTAATTGGCTCCAACCTGGGAGAGGAGGTGCGGATGCGTCTTATCAATTTTCTACGAAGGAATGCGGACGTTTTTGCTTGGATTCCAGCAGACATGCCGGGGATTGACACGGAAGTCATGGAGCATCATCTGGCCATCGACCGAAAGCATCGACCGATGAAAGAAAAAATCTGGAGTCATGCCCCAGAGAGGCAGAAAGCGATAGCCGAAGAAGTGGATAAGCTCCTCAAGGCCGGATTCATTAAGGAAGTCAATTATCCTGATTGGATTTCCAATGTTGTTCTGGTCAAGAAAGCAAACGGCAAGTGGAGGATGTGCATAGACTTCAAAAAGCTGAATAAGGCTTGTCCAAAGGACAGCTACCCCCTTCCCAGAATCGACCAACTGGTGGACGCGACCTCAGGCCATGAGCTTCTCACCTTTATGGATGCGTTCTCCGGCTATAATCAAATTAGAATGGCATTGGAAGACGAAGAGAAGACAACTTTCATCACTAATCGCGGCCTTTACTGTTACAGGGTCATGCCTTTCGGCCTCAAGAATGCGGGCACAACCTACCAACGGTTGGTGAATAAAATCTTCAAAGAACAGATCGGCTGAAATATGGAGGTCTACGTGGACGATATGCTCGTAAAAAGCAAGTCCTCCAGAAATCATGTCGCTGACCTCGAGGAGACCTTTGACGCTCTCCGAAAGTATAGAATGAAGCTGAACCCAACTAAATATACTTTCGGAGTAACCTCAGAAAAGTTCTTGGGCTTCATGGTATCAGGGTGCGGGATTGAGGCCAATCCAGAGAAAATTCACGCCATACAGGAGATGACCGTCCCAAAGTCGATCAAAGAGGTTCAGCGCCTCACAGGGAGGATAGCGGCTCTTAATCGCTTCGTCGCAAGGTCGGCCGAATGGTGCTTGCCCTTCTTTCAAACCCTCAGGCAGTCGAAGAACTTCTGTTGGACCTCTGAGTGCCAACAGGTGTTCGAAGAGTTAAGAAGCTACCTTAGCTCGCCCCCGCTGTTGGCAAAGCCTGAACCTGGGGAGGAACTATTTTTATACCTGGCAGTCTCTCCCATGGCCCTCGCGGCCGTCCTCATCAAAGAAGAAGCGAAAGTCCAGCGACCAGTCTACTACATTAGCCGCGTGCTGAGGGACGCCGAAACCAGGTACACCAAACTAGAAAAACTGACCTACGCCTTATTGATTGCAGCTCGGAGGCTCCAACCCTACTTTCAAGGGTACACCGTAACGCTACTCACCGATCAACCGATCAAGGCGGTTTTGCACCGGGCTGACACCTCCGGAAGAATGGCAAAATGGGCGATCGAGCTCATGAAATTCGACATCAACTATAGACCTAGACCAGCAGTAAAGGCCCAAATACTGGCAGATTTTATAGTCGAGTGCACCATCCCAGAGGAGGCCGAACCTGAGCAAAGCAAAGTTAATGACCTGAAATCTCAACCAAACTCCCCCAACGAAGAAGCCAATCCCCCCGATCGCTTTTGGACCCTCTATGTGGACGGATCTTCCAACATGTCGGGCGCAGATGCAGGCCTGCTCTTGGTCAGTCCGGAGGGAGTCATCGCAGAGTACGCCCTGCGTTTCGAGTTCCCCGCAACGAACAATGGAGCAGAGTATGAAGCTCTGATCGCAGGATTAAGGATCGTCAAAGAGCTGGGAATAGGTCAACTCCAGGTGCGCAGTGACTCCCAACTGGTGGTGGGACAAGTCGGCGGGAGTTATGCGGTGCGGGAAGACAGTATGGCCAAATACCTTGAGAAGGTAAATGAACTTACTCCCGTCTTTGGCAGCTTCAACATTAGACAGATTCCAAGGATGGAGAATACCAGAGCCGACCTTCTCTCCAAGTTGGCAACATTGGCTCCGGCCGAATTGCCCAAAGGTGTTCTCTTTGAAGTTCTGAAGCACCCGAGTACAGAGGAGTCGCGGCCCGTGATGGAGATCGACCACGAACCCAGCTGGATCGACCCACTGATAATCTATCTCAGAGATGGAGTCCTCCCCCAGGATGCGAAAGAAGCTCGGAAGCTCCGAAATCAAGCCTTGAGATACCTCCTTTATGAGGGCAAACTGTACAAGAGATCATACTCTCTACCCCTCTTAAAATATCTCCGGCCCTCGGAAGCTGACTACGCCTTGTGGGAAGTGCATGAAGGAGTTTGCGGAAACCACTTGGGGGCTAGATCTTTATCCCACAAGCTGCTCCGCCAAGGATATTACTGGCCAACGATGCATCATGATTCTGTTGAATACGTCAAAAGGTGTGATCGATGCCAGAGATACGCCAACGTCCAGAGACAGCCCGCCACCGAGCTCACACCCTTGAGTGCCCCATGGCCTTTCACGCAATAGGGGATGGATATCCTTGGCCCTTTTCCCATGGCATCTGGGCAAAGGAAGTTCCTTCTTGTAGCAATCGACTACTTCACCAAATGGGTTGAAGTCGAACCACTGGCAAAAATTACAGAAGCAAAAGTACAAAATTTCGTCTGGAAGTCGATCGTGTGTAGGTTCGGTCTGCCTAGAACCCTAATCACTGATAATGGACGATAATTTGTGGGAGCAAAATTCACCGAATTCTGTGAAGATCTAAACATCTCTCACAACTTCACATCAGTAGCCCATCCCCAGGCGAACGGCGAAGCTGAGGTGACCAACAGAACCCTTTTGCAGGGGATTAAGACAAGGCTTGAAAAAGCGAAGGAAACTTGGGCGGACGAACTTTATCATGTGTTGTGGGCGTATCGAACTACTCAGAGGCTACCTACGGGGGAGACCCCTTTCGCTTTAGCCTTCGGTACGGAAGCCGTCATCCCAATCGAGCTTAAACTCCCGTCAGCACGAGTCGTGGCGTTCGACGAATATCAAAGTTCGCAAGGTCTTAGAGCCAACCTCGACTTGCTGGAAGAAAGATGGGAGATAGCTCAGGTTCGGATGGCAGCCTACAGACAGAAGGTTGCTCGATATTACAACGTCCGGGTTAAGAACAAAGCCTTTAGAGTGGGAGATCTAGTGCTTCGACGAGCAGCTGTCTCGCAACCTCAGGACCGAGGGAAACTCACCCCAAACTGGGAGGGACCGTATGAAGTCAAAGAAGTAGTCCGGCCCGAAACTTATTATCTTAAGAACTCGGGGGAACCGACCTCCCGCGACCGTGGAGCTTGGAAAACTTGCGGATGTACTACCAGTAACTTCATTTTAATTGAAAATCACATACCTATATGCCTTTGGACAATGCGAACAAACTGTATCAAAAATGAAAGGGAAACCTCGTCCCGACAAGGTCGAAGGCCCGGTTCCATTTAGACCGGATGGGGGGAGAGGCCTTACAACGCCCATATGCGCCCTCACAGTCCTGTTAGGGACAGGAGGAGAACCTCGCCCTAACTTGAGCAAGGACGATGGCCCGGTTCCATTTAGACCGGATGGGGGGAGAGGCCCTACAACGCCCATATGCGCCCCCACAGCCCTGTTAGGGACAGGAGGAGAACCTCGCCCTAACTTGAGCAAGGTCGAAGGCCTGGTTCCATTTAGACCGGATGGGGGGAGAGGCCTCACAGCGCCCTAATGTGCTCCCGCAGCCATGTCAGGAACAGGAGGAGAACCTCGTCCTGACATGAGCAAAGTCGAAGGCCCGGTTCCATTTAGACCGGATGGGGGGAGAGGCCTCACAGCGCCCTAATGTGCCCCCGCAGCCATGTCAGGAACAGGAGGAGAACCTCATCCTGACATGAGCAAAGTCGAAGGCCCGGTTCCATTTAGACCAGATGGGGGGAGAGGCCTTACAGCGCTCTAACGCGCCCCCACAGCTAGGCCGGGAATGGGAGGAAAACCTCGCCCTGGCTCGAGCGAAGTGGAAGGCCCGGACTCCTACGGGAGCCGGGCTCCATCCACAACGCCAAGGAAGACTCCACCCGAACTCCTACGGGAGCTGAGCTCCGTCCACAACGCCAAGGAAGACTCCACCCGGACTCCTACGGGAGCCGGGCTCCATCCACAATGCCAAGGAAGACTCCACCCGGACTCCTACAGGAGCCGGGCTCCATCCACAACGCCAAGGAAGACTCCACCCGGACTCCTACGGGAGCCGGGCTCCATCCATAACGTCAAGGAAGACTCCGCCCGGACTCCTACGGGAGCCGGGCTCCGTCCACAACGCCAAGGAAGTCTCCACCCGGACTCCTACGGGAGCCGGACTCCATCCACAACGCCAAGGAAGACTCCACCCGGACTCCTACGGGAGCCGGGCTCCGTCCACGACGTCAAGGAAGACTCCACCCAGACTCCTACAGGAGCCAGGCTCCACCCGCGATTCCAATCGCAGGAGGGTTCCGTCCGGACTCCCATGGGAGCCGAACTTCGCCTTGACTTCAGCGGAGAAAAATTCCAAGCAAAAAAAAAAAGGGAAGCAATGGACCACAACAGCAATGATTGGAAAACAAACAGTGGCCAAGGCACAGGGAACCCTGCCACAGCAAGGATTGGGGCTCCCATCAGGAGTCCCATCTTTCAAGGAAGCTTTCGACGTGAAATAGGACAACTTCTTCAGGGTAACAGAAGCTCGGACCTTCGAGCCCGAGCCCTGAGGGGGACTCCAAGCCCGAACGGCCCCAGGTGAGCCTGCAACCACTGACGAAAAAGATGGGTTGATGCAATGGCAATCGGGTGCCTTCGAACGGCGTAAAGCTCAAAAAGGAGCTCGGCGAACAACAATCCAACACGAATAAAAGGGCCACCGGTGGCCTTAGGACGGTGCTAAAAAAAAAAAAAAAAAGAAAGAGAAGAGAGAAGAATAAAGAAGTTCGACAGACAACTACTCAACGCAAGATGCGGATGAGGTAACAAAATCTCCTTTTCATTTTCCAACTAACAAGATGTACGTTACAAGACCCGGAGGGCCAGAAAAAAAAATACATGTACATCGTTGCAAGGCTTGAGAACACGGTTTGGAAGGGATTCGCCGGAGGCCGCTTCAAGCTGCGAACTTCTCTTCCCATTTCTGTCCCTCCCAGCCACATTGTCCAGTGCATGTGGCGGGCCTATCGGCCTTCGCCCCGCCTTGTTTCGCTCCACCTCTGAAGTCCCGACCTCAGGGGGAAAAGGATGGGATAGATTTTTGGGGACGGTACGGGCAACGGCAGCGGCGATGAAGACCTGTTTCAAGAAGAACCGGAGTCACCCTGGGGGCAGCGGTAGCACCAGAGATATGCATCATTACCAAATGCTTCGTGACGGCCACCATCCAAAATGCTCCGGCAAGGTCGGCATGCGCTACTTCCACCATCCCCGCAACAAATTTTACTGCCCCATCGTCGACGTCGACCGCTTCTGGTCCCTCGGCCCCATCGACATCAAGGATTTCGCCACAACTTGTGACGACAACTCTGCCCTCTTGACCGGTATCACCCCGCCTTGCTATTTCAAAATTCTCGGGCAGAATACCTTTACCGGCGGCCCCCGTTATTAAACCCCTGTTGTTGAAGGAATTCTTCCTTGGGCCCCCTTTGAAACGACGGGGATCCTCAGCGGCCATTTGATGGTCGGAGAACTCACCGGCCGCTGTTCTCCTCCTTGCCTTCCTCCAAGCCCTCGGCATCCCCTTGAGGATGGCCTCCGGGGTGGAGGACATGGCGGGGAAACCCCTTAAAGAAGAATCGAGGGGCTGAAAATGGCAAGGACTGGTGCAGAGGAAGTGGCTGAGTAGTTAGGCTCTCAGGCGAAAGAAAAGTGCCATCCTCTTGGCAGGATGAAGCCCCGAAGGAAGAGTAGGGGGTTTAAATAGGCAACGGATCTTAGCGCAGTTATGGCGGCGGGTGTCCCTAGGCCAACCGGTGCATGCCGCGTGTCCCACTCGCCGCTATCGAGGATTGACTGTTCGTAAATTTCCGTAGCGCGATGCTTGGGATCACGTTTCGGCAAGAGTTTCGAAAAGACTCTTCAAGTCACCTTAACTGGGAAAAGGGCTCTAACGTGCGCACATTAAATGCCAACATATCCCAGGGCGGTTGTGCGCAAGATTCGAGGGGATAACTTCGGCCATGCCCATCTCTCTGTACTTCCTTCATTCGAAATTCAAACTCGGAAGTAGGGGGACTGGTGTTGGGTATGAGATACCCCCGGCCGAAGTTCTCAGCAGGATCAGCCCTTGCAGGAGCTGAGCTCCGCCACCAACCTCAAGAGGGATTCTGCCCGGACTCCTACGGGAGCCGGGCTCCATCACCAACTTCAACTGCAGAAGGATTCTGCCCAGACTTCTACGGAAGTCGGGCTCTGTCCACGGCTCCAACCTCAAGAGGGACTCCGCCCGGACTCCTACGGGAGCCGGGCTCCGTCACCAACTTCAACTGCAGAAGGATTCCGCCCGGACTTCTACGGAAGCTGGGCTCTGTCCACGGCTCCAACCTCAAGAGGGATTCTGCCCGGACTCCTACGGGAGCCGGACTCCGTCACCAACTTCAACTGCAGAAGGATTTCGCTCGGACATCTACGGAAGCCAGGCTCTGTCCACGGCTCCAACCTCAAGAAAGATTCTGCCCGGACTCCTACGGGAGCCGGGCTCCGTCACCAACTTCAACTGCAGAAGGATTCCGCCTGGACTTCTACGGAAGCTGGACTCTGTCCATGGCTCCAACCTCAAGAGGGACTCCGCCCGGACTCCTACGGGAGCCGGGCTCCGTCACCAACTTCAACTGCAGAAGGATTCTGTCCGAACTTCTACGGAAGCTGGGCTCTGTCCACGGCTCCAACCTCAAGAGGGATTCTGCCCGGACTCCTACGGGAGCCGGGCTCCGTCACCAACTTCAACTGCAGAAGGATTCCGCCCGGACTTCTACGGAAGTCGGGCTCTGTCCACGGCTCCAACCTCAAGAGGGAGTCCGCCCGGACTCCTACGGGAGCCGGGCTCCGTCACCAACTTCAACTGCAGAAGGATTCTGCCCGGACTTCTATGGAAGCCGGGCTGTCCACGGCTCCAACCTCAGGAGGGACTCCGTCCGGACTCCCACGGGAGCTGGGCTCCGCCGCCGACTTCAACTGCCGGTAAGATTCCGGACTTCTACGGGAGCCGGACTTCATTTTTGACTTTAATTGTAGGAAGGCTCCGTCCGGACTCCTACGGGAGTCGGACTCTGCCCACGACCCTAACTGCGAGTAGACTTCGTCCGGACTTCTACGGGTGCCGAACCTCGCTACCGACCCCAACCAAGCTCCGACCGACAATTCTGGACCCACTGGCAGGCCACAATAACGGCCATGACTCTGCTCCACTTCCTGCGGCGGACCCTACGCGACCTCATCACTCCCTGACAGGCTATATTAACGGCCATGATTCTGCTCCACTCCCTGCGATGGATCCTGTGTAATTCCACCACCCCCCAGATGAGTCACGACAGCGGATGCCGCTCCACTCCTCGCAACTGATTCCACGTGGCGAGCTACGGCGATAGCCACGATTCCGCTCCACTACCCTTCGCAATAAATTCCTCTTGACTATGGGCGGCCCACTACCAGACGGTTACGAACGTCGCTATCAGTCTGTGGCACCCTCCGCCTATAAAAAGGGGGACCCTAGATACGTTATTCTCTAAGCTCTCGTCTTTTTATCTAAAAACTCTGCTAAATTCTCCGTTCGAGCACTCCATTTTTGTTGAGGCAGAGAACTGACTTGAGCATCGGAGGATCTTGCCGGAGCAACCCCACCTTCAGTTTAGACTTCCTTTGCAGGTCCCGGCGGCGACCGCAACTTCCTCGACTCCAGCTTCTCCGGCGCAAGTGGATTTTTGCACCAACAAATATAATTTAATTAATTTTATATAAGCTTGGATTGGATCAAATTCTATTGAATAATAGACTTGATTGGATCAAGCCATAATATCAAATGAAGCACCTGATCTCCATCCCTGAATCAATAAGGTTTTAATCTAACTAATTCCCAATTGGGTTGGAGCCTAATTGGGCTAGGATCCAATTAGTTAGTTTGTTATAACTAATTTTTAAATTAGTTAGGATTGAATCCAAGGATTAGTTAGAGTTAGAACAAGATCTTGAATTCTATTGGGGAATAGGACTAAACCCAAACCCCATGTGATATTTATCTACGTGCCCCATCTCTTTTCACGTAGAGAAAAATCCCAACGCCCCATATGATGCAGCCCCTTTCATTCTTCCATGCATTATTGGTGCACCTCTCCTCTCTTCCTCCCATGAGAAAGGAGGGTCCCTCCTTGGTTGCCACCCCAAAGAAAAAGAAAGGAGGGGGCGTCCAAGAGTTGGACACCCCAATATCCCACATGCATACCCCTCTTCCTTCTTTTCTTTTGGTATATTTTTTAATCCTTTTCTTGTTGATGTTTAGACATCAAAGAGAGGTATTTCTGTTGGTTATACAGTAGAAAATTGAAGAAGA
Source organism: Elaeis guineensis (assembly GCF_000442705.2). Taxonomy (NCBI): domain Eukaryota; kingdom Viridiplantae; phylum Streptophyta; class Magnoliopsida; order Arecales; family Arecaceae; genus Elaeis; species Elaeis guineensis. The sequence goes on from NC_026005.2 coordinate 42,902,595, forward strand.
AAAGTTCTTTTCAAGGAGAGAAAGATCAAGAAAAAAGAAGGGTCTTTTTTTTTGCGTGCAGCCTTGAAGAAGGAGTTCTTCTTCCAGATTTTTTTCTTTATTTTTTTTTTAGATAAAAATTAAATTAAATTTAATTTTTAATATTTGAATTTAAAAAAAAATACTAAAAAAATTTGATTTGGATTTGAGGCTTCTTGAAGTTTTAGATCAAGAAAGAAGATGGGTCTTCTTTTTTGCATGCAGCCTTGAAGAAGAAAGAGTTCTTCTTTTAAAATTTTCTTCTATTTTTTTAAAAAATAAAAATTAGATTAGATCTAATTTTTAATATAAGAATTAAAAAAAAAAATATCAAAAAAATTTAGTTGGACATTTGGGGCTTTCTTGAGTTCTTGATCAAGAAGAAAAAGAGAGAAGAAGAGAGAAGAACGGTTCTTCTCTTGGATTCTTCTTTTGGATTTTTTTAGATCTCAAAATTTTATATAATTTTTAATATAAAAAATTAGATTAGATTTAATTTTTATCATAAAAAATTAGAGAAGAAAAGTTCTTCTCAAGGGTATGAAAGAAAGAGAAAAATATTCTCTCTTATACATAGAAAATTGAGAAGAAAGGATTCTTCTCTTGATCTCTATTGTAGAGATCAGATGAATGGATCCAAAAAGAAAAGGAGAGGGTCTCCTTATTCTTCAATTCTATCATGTTCCTCTTAAATCAGTCAATGGATGATGTTTTCACGAGCTAGCACTCCCGGAGAGATCGATTAGCATGAGGACTTCATGTGGATACTCGTAGAGGTCGGACGTGTGTATGGCTGTCGAGCGTCATAAAGAATCATCTACCATGGATTTCATATGCGGTGATCTGCTATCCATACTTAAGTATGAGATTTTGATCTCAATTAATTTTTAGATATAATTTAAATATGAATCAGATATGATCTAATTACACTTAGATTTGTTCAGTATATGCTGATTTTAGATTTCAGATGTACATACATGCATATTAGTTCATGTCATAGATCTTATATGGTGATTTAGATTTGATCTAAGTATGCATTAAAGATTAAATTATTTAATCTGCATATGCTCCATTGCAAAATTTTAAAAATGTATGCACATCACCCACCACGCTTCCCATCAAATAGTATTAGAGCCAGGTTCGTTATGACATGAACATATATGCATGTAGAGTTGAAATCTAGATTTAGCAATACATGAGATATGTTATGATCTGATTTTAGATACGATCTAATGTAAAATCAGATCTAATACAATTTAGATTTGATCTAAATTTTTGTATATATGATATGTGAATAAGATTAGATGTTCTTAGTAAAATACTTAGATTGGGTAATCATTAGGCCGTCCGATCATAGGAGCAAGTAGGGTTACATGACCCTCTCTTTTCATTCAATGGGGTGCTCTTCATTGCATGTAGGGGTGTCACTGTGAGGTCCCATGAAGAAGAAAGCGAAAAGAAAAAACTTACTTTCTTGTAAAACCCTCGATCTTGAAACCTTAGATGTTGTTGTATGTGATACAAGTTGCGAAGAAACTAGTTACATCTAATCTTGATTAATCAAAATTACTTTGATTAAAAATCATAAAAATTTAGATTTGATCTAAAAGATTTTGTGATTTAATGTAAAAGATTTACATAAAAAATTATTTCATAACCTTAACCCATGTTGATGCTATACTTAATTGAGAATTAAGAAATATATTTTAAATCTAGAATTATGATTAAAGATCTAATGATATTGCATAAAATATGGGGCAAGGGATAGCTCAAATCAGGTTCTTTAATTGGGTTAGACCTAAGGTTAAAATCAAAGATTTAATGAACTAAAAAGAGTAGTTGATCCAATCTAACCAATAGTTGATTTAGATTAGATCAAGGATACTCTAGATCAAAAATAATAGTTGTAGTTGATCGAGTCCATATCTTTGATCAAACCAGATAGACCTTGATTTAGGCTTAAAGGTTGAGCCTAAGTCATTAGGCTGATTAGATCGCTAGATGACTTGAGTTGACCCATGTTGTTAAGGTTAATCAGTATGACTGATTTAGGTGCCCTGGACTGACTTGTCTCTAATCTTTTTCATGACTTGGTAAAGTCAATGGGAGGATCTATGACATGCCGGTTGGATCCACTAGTTACTAATCCTTCTTATGACTTGATGAAGTCAGTAGGAGGATTATGACTTGTAGGTCGACTGATGTCCTCTAAGATATATTAACCAAATCTTTTAAATTATTAGGTCCATAAAATGAGCTAGTTATGGAGATAACTAGAGCATAGCCTCCCATTAAGGTGGTGATAATGAGTTCAATATCCCAAATAGGCATTGGAGGCACCGCACGCCTGGTATCTATTACGTATTGGAATTATCATTCATTATATGACCATCTTATTGTACCTTCAGACCAATGCTCAGGTTGGCTGAGCCACACTCGAGTCTGAACATCTATTTTGTTGGATACACTTGATGTTGTCATGTTAATGGTTGGACCTAATCAGGATTTTCAGTAGAGGTGCCACATGCCTACTGAAGGGATGCCTGGGGTAAAATCTGATTACTAGAAATTATTTGAAGAAATAATTGGTTGTGAACCTATCCATGGATGCACTAGGGTTGGCTGAGCTATACTCAGACCTGAATGCAGTCTGTGTGGATTCTAGTACCCGCTAAAGAATTAAAGTAATTTCTCGGATTGGAGGTAGAGGCTACCAATTCGTATAAAATAGTAGGAGAACCTTTAGACTAAAGTCCAAATCTTTAGGCTTAAAATAATTTATATACTAAAGATCAATTATTCTCTTTTCAGAAATGGCTAGAAAATTATTGCTCTATTCATTGTTAGACAGTGACAACGTTATCAAACCTAACTTCGATAGCCAGTATCAAAAGTTGAATATAATTTTTTGAGCAAATTAATTAAGAGGTCTCAGGCTAACTCAAACAGGCTTAAAAGAGAAATCAGCAAATGATTGCTGGTCAAGATGTTATGTGATAACTCCTTGAAGTTTTTCGGTTGGTAATACTACTATCTGGATATAGGATATCGATAGTGCAAGTCATGCTTGCAAATAGTTATAAAATACTTCAGGATAATAGAAGGTTTAAAAAATGGTAAGAGACTCCTAAATATAAGACATAGAAGTCTGTTCTAGTCTTAACATTAGGAATCATCGAACTTGTTTTCAATCCTGAAGATATCATTTTAAGTGATTGTCACTATTGTCCAATCTTATTGATGGTGTCAATAAGTATAATTATTGTAATATCATTATGAATAATACTACAATAATGAGTGGATAATTGAAAATGACATAAACTCATTACTATAGCCTGTTAGTGTAAAGTACACATCTAACTAGCACCCTAGATTAGATAATGTTATTGAAGCCTGCTTTTGGTATAGTTGACTTATTCATTTTTTATTAAAAAATATGAATGAGCCAGTGATGTTCTGAGTTTGATACATATTGATGTATTTGCACTCATGAACATAAGTGCCAGAAGAGGGCTTTACTACATTAAATCTCTAACGACTTACCTTGACATGGATGCATCTTGCTTATGAAGCATAAATCTAAATCAATTGAAATGTTCAAATGATTCTATAATAAGGTAGAAAAATGAAGTGCAAAGAGTATTAGAATTCATCGATTTGACTGACGAAGTGAATACCTTTACAGTAAGTTTTGACATGTCTTCGAAAAAAAATAGATTCTCTCTTAATGGATCTCTCCTGAGACATCATTATTTAAAAAGATGTCTGAAAAGAAGAATTGAATCTTGTTAGACATGGTTCGGTCTATTATGGGGTTTGCCGGTCTGACTGAGGTCATGTTTTAGAGACTACTTGATATGTGCTCGAGAATATTTCGAGCAAATCGATCACAAAACTTCATATGAGATATGGATTTGGGTAATTCGATACTCTCTTACCTTAGAGTTTGCAGTGTTGAATTTGTGTGAAATATTCACTAATTGATTAGTTTGGATCTTGGTCTGATAAATTTTATTTAAGGATAATTCTTCTACCTCCTAATGGACATGAGATGTTCATGAATCTTAAGGTATTCCTTTTGAAAAGAAAGTTTCTTGGTGAAGAAACCGATGCCTTTAAGAGCAAGCGTAATAAAGTTTGATAAGTAGGAGAACCAACTCTGACACAAACCAACAGAACTGAAATTGATTAGATCAAATCCGAAACTTGATGTAAAGGCATCCTGGAATAGATATAGTAGAGTATCGTATAGTCGAACAGATACTTCAGTTTCTAGATTCGAGATGGAGATTTGATCTCCCATACGGATGCAATACAAGGATCTAACATTGAGAAGTGGTGTGGAACCATTAAATCTGAAATAAAGTCTATAAAGATCAACAATATATGGACATCCATTGGTTCACCTGAAGGGGTAAGACCCATAAGGTGTGAGTAGATTTTAGATGGACAAAAGGCGCAGATGGAAAGATGGAGACCTATTAATTCTATCCGATTGCTAAATGATTAATCAAAGTTATAGTGTTGATTATGACGAGATGATTTCTTTATGACAATCCTAAAGTCCATTTAGATTGAATCAAGTTTCTCAGAGTTAGAATATATATTTTGAATATATGGCTTTGTTAAGAATGAAGCAAAATTTTGTATGTACAAATGGACTAATAGTTCTGTAAAACCATTCTTTGTGCTGTTTGGATGAAATTCTCTTAATCGAGAATGACATCCCTACATTACAGAGAATAAAAGCTTGGTTGTCATCTCTATTTTTTATAAAGATTTGGAAGGTTATGAGAACCATCCTTAAATATTTATAAAATACTAAGGACCAATGGCTCGTTTATAGAGAATCTGATTTAAAACCTGTGGACTACCGATTTTAGTTTTTAGTCGGATGGGAATGATAAAGTTATGTCAGATTATATTTTTATCCTAAAAAGATAAGCGACATGCTGGAAAAGTGTCATGCAATAGTTAGTAGCCAATTTTATTTGCGATATGGAGTTCTTTACAGCATTTGATGCTGGTAAAGAAGTTATTTGGTTATGAAAATTCATCAGTGAGCATGGAGTGGCACCCTCCATTGATGGTCCAGTCTTTCTATATTGATAGCAGTACTAGAGCCATAGCTCAAGCTGAAGAATTGATGTTCAATCTGTGAACCAAATACTTTCTGCATTGCAATCAACTTATTTGATAAGATGAAAATAAAATTGATCTTAGAAAGATCAACTGAAAGGAGAACTTGATCGACCTATTGACTAGAGCAATAGGATTTAATGAGTTTGACGATCTAAAATGGAAGATGGATATTTATACCGATCTGATTGGCTTTAGTCCAAGTGGGAGTTGTTGAAAAATATGTCTAAAGCCAATCATCTAGGTTGTAGATAATTGTGCTCCATATAAGTATATGAATTATAGAATGATAAATATTATTTGACAGATTCATCATAAGGAATATATTTTCTAAAATAAAACTTATATGTTATGATGAAGTCCTTAGAACTACTTTTAAAATGATAAAGGAGGATTTATCATATGGTTCTTAAATTTTGCTCGTGACCAAATGATATAATTGTTACAAGGATAATAATTGTATCAAGTGTAGGTTGTTGTATATCATATTAGTTGGTTGTCCTCTTAACCAAGACGTGTGGTGACACGGGTATGGCATACGAGTGATATGTAGGAGTAAATTTCACTGAGCATGACCACTTTTGGAGCATTCTACTGTCAAAGATTGCTCTAATGGGATATGGGTATATGTGTCCCTCAGATCTGAGACTGTCTCGGTGACTTGCAAGCAACTCACTGTGCTTTGGTGCTGGACATTCGAATTTCTAATTCGATGATGGAAGGTTTCTGGGTACAGTCAAGTACTTGTGAAGTCTGAGTGCGAGTCAAGATGGGATTGACCACTCCAAGTAAAATTGGAGATGATGCATCATTTTGTTTCAATTTAGCAAAATTTTAGCAAAGTAGTCCTAGTGAAGAGTCATAGAAATTTTGAGGTTGAGACATAATGTGGACTACTCTTTCTGGGTGGACAGTTTACCCTTAGTCATCCTTGAGCATCAAGTATCAAAGGGATGAATTATACGATAATTATATCTATATGAGTTCTAGAGTGTTGCTAGGCATACATTCGGCCTATCCAAATGTTGAGTTCCATTGCTAGATTGTTACATCGATTAGTACAAGAATTATTCTTGTACTATCAGCTTAGGTTCGAACCTATGAGGTCACACATATAGGAGTACTTGTCTGATCAAATGGCTGATCAACAATTATGAATTGTTGAAAGATTTAATTATCAATTTGATTGATAATTAATCTCATACAAAGGTTGCAATAAATTATTTCTAATAGTTAGTAAATTAGAAGAATAATTAATTAACAATATGATTGTTAATTGACTCAATTTGATTGAGCAATGAAGATTTGATTAGATCTAATTGAACTGGATTCGATTAGATTAGCTTTGGATTAATTGGATGCAGTCCTATTGAATAACAAGACTTATTCCAATTGATTTCAGAGATGCATGAATTTGAAACTATTCTAAATTGAATATAATTCAATTAGTTTTATATGGACTTGGATTGGATCTAACCCTATTGAATAATAGGCTTGATTGGATCAAGCCCTAATATCAAATGAAGCACCTGATCTCCATCCCTAGATCAATAGGGTTTTAATCTAACTAATTCCCAATTGGGTTGGGGCCTAATTAGGCTAGGATCCAATTAGTTAGTTTGTTATAACTAATTTTTAAATTGGTTAGGATTGGATCCAAGGATTAGTTAGAGTTAGAACAAGATCTTGAATCCTATTGGAGAATAGCACTAAACCCAAACCCCATGTGATATTTATCTACGCGCCCCATCTCTTTTCACGCGGAGAAAAATCCCAACGCCCCATATGAGGTGCCCCCTTTCATTCTTCCATGCATTATTGGCACACCTCTCCTCTCTTCCTCCTATGAGAAAGGAGGGTCCCTCCTTGGTTGCCGCCCCAAAGAAAAAGAAAGGAGGGGGCGTCCAAGAGTTGGACGCCCCAACATCCCACATGCATACCCCTCTTCCTCCTCTTCTTCTAGTATATTTTTTAATCTTTTTCTTTCTGATATTTAGACATCAAAGAGAGATGTTTCTGTTGGTTATATAGTAGAAAATTGGAGAAAAAAAGTTCTTCCCAATGAGAGAAAGATCAAGAAAGAAGAAGGGTCTTCTTTCTTGCGTGCAGCCTTAAAAAAGGAGTTCTTCTTCTAGATTTTTTTTAATTTTTTTTTTTAGATAAAAATTAGATTAGATCTAATTTTTAATATATAGATTTAGAAAAAAAATATCAAAAAAATCTGGTTTGGGTTTGAGGCTTCTTAAAGTTTTAGATCAAGAAAGAAGATGGGTTTTCTTTCTTACACGTAGCCTTGAAGAAGAAGGAGTTCTTCTTCTAAATTTTTTTTCTATTTTTTTTTTAAAAATAAAAATTAGATTAGATCTAATTTTTAACATAAGAATTTGGAGAAGAAATATCAAAAAAATTTGGTTGGACGTTTGGGGCTTTCTTGAGTTCTTGATCAAGAAGAAAAAGGGAGAAGAAGAGAGAAGAACGGTTTTTCTCTTGAATTCTTCTTTTGGATTTTTTTGAATTTCAAGATTTTATATGATTTTTAATATAAAAAATTAGATTAGATCTAATTTTTATTATAAAAAATTAAAGAAGAAAAGTTCTTCTCAAAGGCATGAAAAAAAGAGAAAAAGATTCTCTCTTGTACATGAAAAATTGAGAAGAAAAGATTCTTCTCTTGATCTCTATTATAGAAATTAGATGCATGGATCCAGGAAGAAAATGAGAAGATCTCCTTATTCTTCAATTTCATCATGTTTCTCTCAAATCAGCCAATGGATGGTGTCTTCACGAGCTAGCACTCCCGGAAAGATCAGTCAGCATGAGAACTTCGTGTGGATATCCGTAGAGGTCGGACGCATGTGCGGCTGTCAAGCATCATGAAGAATCATCTACCATAAATTTTGAATATGATGATCTGCTATCTGTACTCAGATATGAAATTTTGATCGTAATTAATGTTTAGATATAATCTAAATATGAATTAGATATGATCTAATTGCACTTAGATATGTTCAGTATATGTTGATTTTAGATTTTAGATGTATATACATGCATATTAGTTCATGTCATAGATCCTATATGCTGATTTAGATTTGATCTGAGCATGCATTATAGATTAAATTATTTAATCTATATATGTTCTATTGTAAAATTTTAAAAATGTATGCACATCACCCACCACGCTTCCCATCAAGTATCACATATACATCAAATTTTAAATCTAAAATTAAAAATATATATATCAAATACATGTATAATTAGATCTAAAATAATGATTAAAATATTTTAAAAATATTTTTCAAAAAATCAGTTCGCATCAAACTAGGACAATCTTTTCAATATAGGGGGTAAACCCTATACCAGGATAATCTTATACCAGTTTGATGTGAACATTTAATCATTCTAATTTCAGATCTAAATATGAAATAAAATATATTATATATATCAATTTTTAGATCTAAAAGATTAATTTTATCATTTCAAAAATAGTTCTCAAAATCGATCAATCTTATGCTGGGATAATCTTTTCAATATAGGAGGTAAATCCTATACAAAGACAACCTTATACTAGCACAAGATCAATTTTAAATCAACAAAACTTTCAGATCTAAGATAAAAATTATATTATATATTTTTTTAAAAATCTGACTCTGATACCACTATTAAAAAATTGAGTAGGATGTATGCATAGATTTTAAAAATCTTTTTCAAGAACAATAAAAAATGAATCGGGTTAAACCCTTTAACCCCACATGCATTAGATCTCATCTAATCCTACCCAAACTCAGAAATAAAGATATGTATATAATCTAAAAATAAAATCAAAGATGAGATCAAATCTCAATACCTTTGCGTGGATAGAAATACACCACTTTCGATGATCTCAAATTTGAAGATTCTTGAGCCGTATACGTGTCCGACTTCTACAGGTATCCACGGGATCAACCTTGAATCTTTCTTCTCATGGTAGATTTTTCTTCTCCAAATTGGATCTTTACGTCTTTGAATCTTGATCAATAATTAATCTTGACTACAACTTCAACCCTTGAACTGCAGCCTTCTTCTCCTTGTTTCTTGCTGTAGAAGAGACCCTTCTTCTTCTTGATGTGTGGAAGATGGACACCCAATCCTTGGGCATGGAAAAGAGAAAAGGGAGAGACGATGAGGCATGGAGAGGAGAGAGGAGAGTTTTGATTTCTCAAAATTCAATTAATTAAAATGCTAAGAAACTATCTCTTTATATAGATCCTTCTTTGATCCAAATCAAGAATCAATCAACTTAAAAAGGCTAGTCATTATCTCATAAGGATTTCTACTTTTTTAATCTAATTATTTTTCATTAAAATCAGACTTAATTGGTAGGATCTAAAACTCTTTTGGCAAGCAGATGGGGTGCCCCAGTCAAAATAGACAGACTGATTGGACGCCCCTCATCAAGAGAGGTAGGTAGTATTGGGTTCCGATCATATAGCAAAAATTAAATTTTAAAATTTTTAAAATAAACGTATTAATAGTTTTAATAATTAAAACTATCGAATCAAAATCCAAACCCTAGAATCACCTTGTAGATGTCAAACAAAACAAAAACAAGCTTACAAAGAGATAGAAGTTTATACTTTCTCCAAAGAATAGTATGGTATGATGGTGATCTCCATAAGACTCTAAAGTAAAAGTCCTCCAATGATGATCTACACGAAAGTTGACCAAGGTCCTTCCTAATCGGTATACTGCTATAGCCTTTTCTTCACAAGAATACTACTGGCTTCGAACTCGAAGTACGATCACACCAAAGTCTAGTAGCCTTCAATTTTACCATCAAAATTATGCCAAGAAGACACTCTTCAGAAGTCTCACAACTTAAGATTTGATTTTGGGCTCCAACACATGGAAAAATCAAACCCTAGGGCTAACTAGCAACACTTGCTAATTCTCTCACCACTCTTCTTACAACTTTTCCTCTCAATTTTTCTTTCTCTTTTTCACAAATTTTTTTAAGAATTTTTTTTCTCTTTTACATGCCAATTGGCTCTGATTTTCATCTAAAATCCAGCCCTTAGCCCATATGGAATGCCCCATATAAATAGGTGAAGAAGGGACATGGGAAAGGACCAAGGGGTGCCAACTTTTGGCGCTCCATCTTCTCACATGGTGAAATAAATCATTGTAATTTATTTTTGGCATAGAAGGTCTTCTCCTCTTCTACATCTTATAAATTTTTCATAAAAAATCAGCATGAAATAAATAGAGTTCTAGATGAGAAACAATGAGATAAGATAAGATAAGAGCCTTCATTAAGAAGGACTCTTCATATCTCAATGCTAATTAAGAGGGGGCGGCATTAATATTTTAGCATGAGACTTAATGGGTGTAGAGGACTCCTTCCACACTTAAAACACTTCCAAGTTGGATAAGAACCAAATAAAAATAGACCCAATCTTATTAGGTCAAAGACAATGGGTCTCGTTTAGCTCAAACACTTTGAACTGAATCTATTTAGGAACTTAGATTAATACAATATGCTAGCATATCAAATTAACCCTTAAAATTTATATTAAATCTTAATTAAATCATATTAAGATCAAATCTTAAAGTGTGTAACCCATTGGATTCCAAATCTAGTCAGTAGTGGATACAGACTCTTGATGTAACCCTAATTCGATCTAATTAGGTCAGCTTAAGAGTCCCAATCAACTAGGACTCTTTCTAATTAATTTTTGAATTAATTTTTTTTAATTTTGATAAGTCTATAAGTCAAAATTGATATTTAGCAATATATCATGATGATCAAAAAGATTTAAAATTTTGATAGAAAATTATCAAAATATCTTTTAGTGGCAAATTATCGTATAATTCAATCTTTTAGTCAAACAATATCCTAGATGAGTTGTGAGCATAAAAATATGTCAAACCTAATTACTTATCTATATGTATCTCGATCAGAAGGTAATGATTCAGTTGATGATACATTATAAATTTTTTTCTAATTATTATCTTGCTTTGGCCAAAGACTTCCAGAATCATCGACTTGTGAGATCACATAGGATGTTCGCTCTCCTTATTAGGAGTGACTGATCTTTTATTGACCACTCACAATCTTTATACATATTTCATCACATACAGAACACCCTACACAAGGATTAGAAAATCAAGTTAAAAAGTGAACCAAAATATGGATTCATATGCACAAGATACTATGGTGATCTTAGGTCAAAGGATCACTTATACAACTCTCACTAGAGAACTATCAGTTGATATATAAATAAGACTTCATCAGATGTTCTCTCGCAGGTCTATTCAGTGAACTCATTCTTTAATGGGTACTCACATCTTTGTATTAGTGTCACCATACAAGTGATTGTGAGATCAACCATCCTTATCTTTGAGCATACATAGGACATGCCAATCTTACCGGTATTATTGATCTCTAACTCAATGAACCAATGACTGACAATATTTTAGATCATGACTATCAAAAATTTAGGTCTCACTAGCGTGATCATATCATGACTCTAAAATCATTGTCCAGACCTATGGAATTCATTATAATCTTAAAAAATAATAAGATACAGCATATAATGAATCAAAAATATTTATTTTATTAAATATTAATATCAATTATATGAGTTTGAAAGATAAATTACAAAAAATATTCTATCACATCCTGTATACGATTGGCTTATAGGGTATTATTCTTTCTGTTAGATGTATGTCCTAAAAGTTAATATGGCTGACACATTATAATAAATCTATGACATAATTTTATATTTAATACATTGATTTGATCAATAAAAAGATAAGTTTATTTTTTATTCAAGTGTGACGTGTCCATGAATCATCTATGAAATTAACTTTTTGATATATATTCTTAAAGTGTTGTGAATTAGAGATATGTATTTAATTTCTAAATACTTCTGATCATAGTATCATCATGAGGATGATGATCGATCCAGATAGACCGACGTACAGATCGCTTCCTTCGAGATATATGAGTCTCTGATCTATAGTGTAGAAATACTGAGCGATGAGTGTGGGTAGTTGTTAGAGAACAACTAGTACGGAATGTGACCATACGAGAGATCATTTAGATTTTTACTCGATCATCAGTGATTGTCTCGATACTGTAGTTGTATGAATGATCTTTGGACGTATGATGGTATGACTGCTCACAGTGAGGCTACTGGAGTTTGACTTACACATAAATATGGTCTCAATGAGCCCTCGTAGTAGATGTTGGTAATAGTAGGTCTACTGTAGGAGTAGAGTGCGTATCAAGATGGGATCTATCGATCTTGATAGAAAGGAGTAGTCCTATAAAATTTGAGAGGCTAAGTCTGAGAGTCTGTAGCCACAGTAGTGTGATTGATGGAAAAGAATTTTTATAAAAATTATAATTAGACTTGAGTTGATCGAATTTATCGTATGATTGATGTTGAAGTTTGATGATTTATCCATGATGTGCCATCTAGTCAGGATTCATGATAGAGAGACTAAATCACACATTACTACATCTTGAGGTTCTTTTCGGTTCTACTGGGTTGCCACTATATATTGCTAGATGTCACTGGTGGATTGTGAGAGCTCACTAGGATTATTCTGGATCAACAATCCTTGATGAGTTTGAGTGAAATTATTCTGATCCATTGAAAAGAGTTTCAATAATACTTTGATAGAGATCATTGTATATCTCACTATCAAATAGAATTAAATCTATGGGGTCACACAATAAAGGGATTAGATCTAGAATAAGCAATTAGACTTATGAAGTGTCAATTAAGTTTAGAGAAATCTGATTGAGTTCAAGGTAACCTTGCTAGCACATGGTTGGACTCAATTTTTTCTTCATGTTTGATTTTTTTATTTGATAAGATAATTTAAATTTAATTATCTATTAATAATCTAAATAAATTAGATTCTTTGAACTCTAATTGTTGGGTGTCTAAGATTTTGGATCAAATGAATTAAGGGTACAAGTTTTTTATTAATTTCCTTAATAGTTTTTATGGGGCACTACTTGATTTGATTAAGTTGGGCGTGTCCCACCTTTAGAGGGCATGTGGATCCATGATGGGGTGTCCCTTGGGTGCATTTTGTGGTGTGATTTAGTGGGTACAAGGGGTTCAAGAGTTGGTACCTAATATATTTCCTAAAGGAAGTTGAATAACTTAAGTTATTAGGAAACCTAATGCAAGTAGGACTTGTATTAAGAGCTTATTTCATTTTGAATAGGATTCAAACCTTATGTCTATTTAAAAGAACCTCCCCTAAGGTCCCTAGGCATCACAATCAGTAGCCCACACCCCCTATTAAAGTGCCCCACACCCTCTCTTCTCCTCCCCTTCTCCTCTCCCTTGGACGCCTATATGCCATCTCCCTTAGGGCATCCCTCTTCCTTCCACACCCAAGGCCATTGGGCATCCCTCTTATGTTGGTTTCTATCCTATAGCAGCAGCATATTCAAGGGAAGAAAGGTAAGAGAAGAAGAGAAGAAGAAGATCAAAAAAAAGATCAAAAAGTTGATTACGATCCAGGCTTCGTTCAGATTCACAGGCTGATTTTTCTTGAAGAAGAAAAATTAATCTTAAGAGGACTGTTCCAGGCTGATCCTGAGTGGATGCCCATAGAAGTTAGATACTTACACAGCTAAGAGAGATCTTCTTCTCTTTCAGATCTAGATTTAAAGAAAGAAATTATAAAACAGGTATGTGATTCGATCACATGTTAAATTTCAGTATATGTTCAATTTCAGCATATGAAATAGATCCTTATGGTTTATGTTTTATGCATGCGTGATTTAGATTAAAAGTATTTTAATCTACTATTCTATTGTGATATTTAGAAATTTTTTTTTTGAAACATACATGCATGCCCCGACATAAAAATTTCAATAGTGGTATCAGAGCTATAGATTTCATATGCATGAAATTGACATACATATTTTAAAAAGAGTTTTAAAATCTGATTTTTTCTTGATTAATGAGATGTATAGATGAATATTTTGAATTTAAAATTTATTTTAAGTTTAATTTTAGAATATATAATTGATATGTCTAAGCATGCATAGATCTGAATTTTGATTTAGAATGGTTTCTAGTTTATCTTTACATGATATATAGATGCATGCATAAATCTAAAATTTTATTTGACTTGATTCATGATTTATATATGAGATATGTGATTGTATATTTTAGTTATAAAATTTATTTTTGATATAGTTCATGATTTGTATATGAGATATATGATATCAGATGTTGATCTGAATTTTTGTTTAGATCTAAATTTTACATACATATATGAGATATATGTTTGTATGTTAAATTTAAAAATTATTTTTATGATTTAAAACTTATCTTTCATGCAAAGAATTTAGATCTGAAATTTTATTTTGGAATCTAAAATTTTTGTTTGTGCATAAGGGTTTTGATTATGAAAAAAATTAAAAGTTAGGTCATGTAATTGGATTGCATCTAAGATTTATGATTTGAACATTATGGATCTAATTTGATTAAGTAATTGATCAAACCAAATCAAGTGTTGACTAGAGTTAGATCAATTAAGTTAAATGATTATGTAATTATTGTTGATCAAATCGATTGAATCTCATATGTAGAATCGATCAACCTAAGGACTTAATTTGGCTCGATGGTTTGAGCCTGATTCGTTTGAGTCAAACTATTTAGACCAATTGATCTATTAGTATCTAAGATAAGTAATTGAGATATGATTATTTAATTGGTTCTGTTAGCTGATCTGGCTAATTTATTGGTGTCTAAGAAAAGCAACGGGGGGACTCCCATTGATCTCGACTTATCTGGCCAATTTGAAAGATTGAGTCCTGAATAAGGTTGCTTGGTATTTTGATTTAGCCCATGCCAATTAGATCAGTTATATATTGACTAATTAGATGAGACCTAAACCTAAATCTCTCCACAAATATTAAGTCCATAGATCTTCCACCATTGTAGATGTGCGGGCATGCTACTAATGTTGATTGTTCTCGACTGATTATAGTAGTTCAGTTGCACTGAAAATATACAACCACTCTATTAACAAAGAGTTGCTCCAGGGTAAGGATGGGGTTGGGCCGAATAACTATTAGGTGAGAGACCCAATGATGGCCTTGCACTTATTTGTAAATAGTAGATCGGGCTTAATTAAGGAGTGTGGTCAATAATTATTAGGTGAGCCCACATGACTTAGAGACCAAGTCACTACAACATGCTTAGAGAAGTATCTGGGTAAAGAGTTATCCATGCATCGGTGTGCATGTTACCAATAACTGTTAGGTGAGGTGCATGGCATCGGTGAGACCGCAGTACCCACTAGAAATTTTTCTATCGCATTAGGATTTTTGTTTCCCACCTAGAGAGTGGAGGGATCCAAAAAATTAGTGGGAGTCATTGTTTGCATCTTAAAGTCTCCAGAAGTAAATATAACATTAAGTACAAAAGTCTAACTTGAATCTCTACTCTCACAGTTAAACAATATCAATCTCAAACCCTCTAGCTCGCATCCTTGAAATCAATCATTTGATCGAAACTAATTACAAAGATTGGCTCAAAAATCTCAAGATTGTCCTGACCTCAAAAAAGTTAGGTCATGTACTCGATCAGAAATCCATAGTGTTATCAAACCATCCTACTACTGAGTAAAGAGCTACTTTTAAAAAGTGGATGGATGAAGAAAGTTGGGTCAAGTGCTATATGCTGGCATCTATGTCAAACGAGTTACAAAGCCAGTATAAGAATATGCTCACTGCCAGGGCCATAATAACTCACCTGCAAGAGTTGTATGGTGAGCAGAGCCATATTGCATGTTTCGAAGTATCTAAGAAACTCTTCAATTTGAAGATGCATGAAGGACAGTCAGTCCATGAGTACTGTATGATAGTAATCAAGGATATTAAGGAGCTTGGGAAGCTCGAGCTTGAAATCCAAAAGAAATTACAGATGGATTTGATCCTTCAATCTCTTACGAGTTTATATAATCAATTTATTATAAATTTTTATATGAACAAACTCGATTGCACTATATCCAAACTGGTTAATATGTTGGTCACTACGAAAGGAACCTTGAAGAGTTCAAAGGGTACTATTCTCACTGTGGAGAGGACTTCTTTCAAAGAAAAATCTACTGAAAAAAAGAAGACTAAATCTGCTAAGAAGCAGAAAAAGGAGAGCAAGCCAAAGAAGGACGTTCCTAAAAAGGCAGAAGTAAAGGGAAAGTATTTTCATTGTGATGCTGAAGGTCATTGGAGGAGGAATTGTCCACTCTAGCTGAAGAGTCTAAAGACCAAAAAAGATGATAAATCTTTGGAAGGTATGCTCGTTATTGAATCTAACCTTATGATTTCTTTTACTTCTAGTTGAATATTAGACTCTAGTTTGAGTGCTCATATATGTACCTCAATGTAGGGTCTAATAGAAAGTAGGAGATTGAGGGAAGGTGACATGATCCTTCGGATAGGCAATAGAGCAAAAGTTATTGTAGAAGCTATTGGTACTTATCCTCTTCGATTACCATCTGATTTTAGATTAGATTTAAAAAACTATTATTTTATTCCTATAGCTAGTCAGAATTTGATTTTCATATCTGTGCTAGCACAGGAAGGTTTTAAAATTAATTTCAATAAAGTCTTTTGTTCTATTTATTTATAAAATAAATTAGTTGCATGAGATCTTTTAATTGACAGTCTATATCACTTGCATGTTGATGCGAATGTGAATTTAAACAAGCAAATAGTGAGTACCGTAGGTCAAAAGAGATTCAGAGATAAAATTAATCAGAAGTACTTATGGCATCATAGACTAAGCCATCTTGGAGAGGATAGGATAAATAAATTGAAAAGAGAAGGGATACTTGGCTCTTTTAACCCAGAGTTGTTCCAGCTATTGAATCTTGCCTTCGAGGAAAAATGACCAAGTTACCCTTTGTAGGATATGAAAAAAGGGCCATTGAGTTACTTGCTCTGATACACATTGATGTGTGTGGGTCATTTGATGTGCAGGTCAGAGGTGGTTACAGCTACTTCATTACCTTTACCGATGATCTGTCTAGGTATGGGTATGTGTATCTGATGAAACACAAGTCTGAAGTCTTTGAAAGATTCAAGAAATTCAAAAATAAAGTATAAAAACAAACAGACAAACCCATTAAGGTTCTTCGATCTGATCGAGGAGGTGAATACCTTAGTAAAAATTTTTTAGGATATCTTAAAGATAATAGTATAGTTTCTTAATGGACTCCTTTCGGAACACCTCAGCTCAATAGGATATCCGAAAGGAGGAATAGGATCCTATTAAATATGGTCAGGTCCATGATGAGCTTCACTGATCTACCCTTATATCTTTGAAGATATTCCTTATTAACTACCATTCACCTATTGAATAGGGTTCCATCAAAATCTATTCCTACTACATCTTATAAGATATGGTATGGTAAGAAGCCGAGTTTAGATTATCTTAAGACTTTGAGATATCCGGTCTATGTTAAGAGATAGATGGCTAATAAATTAGAAGATAGATCTATAGTAGCTCATTTATAGGATATCCAAAAGAATCCATGGGATACTACTTCTACTTTCCACAAGATCACAATGTGATTGTGAGTCAGAATGTCATATTTCTAAAAAAATAATTTATCCAGGATAGTGATAGTGGGAGGTTAGTTGAGCTCGAAGAGAAGGTCTCTGAAGAACAAAGAGCTATAGATCCTTAGAAACCCATTATTCATGAGTTAGTAGTTGATGTTCTTCTACCACCTCATAGATCTAGTAGGATCTTCCAACTTCCTGAAAGGTTCATGGGTATGCTTACGGAGAAAGTAAAGAAAATATTTCTTATGGGAGATAGAGATCATGATGATGATCCTAATATGTTTGATGAGGTGATGTCTGACATCGATTCTGAAAAATGGTTAGATGCAATGAAGTCAGAAATTGACTTAATGCACTTGAACCAAGTATGGATCTTAGTGGATCCACCTGAGGGTATTGTATCCATTGGGTGTAAATGGATCTACAAAAGAAAAATAAATGTCGATAGTAAGGTAGAGACCTATAAAGTTAAGCTTGTGGTAAAAGATTATAGTCAGTGCGAGGGCATTGACTATCAAGAAATCTTCTCATCCGTAGCCATGCTAAAATCCATCCACACTCGGTTTGCTATTGCAACTTATTATGATTATGAAATCTGGTAGATGGATGTGAAATTTACTTTTCTGAATGGATATCTTGAGGAAGATATCTATATGGAGCGGTCTTTGGGTTTCACATCTGGTGATGGTGATCATAGAGTCTGCAAGCTGCAAAGGTCCATATACAGATTAAAGCAAGTTTTTCGAAGTTGGAATCATCATTTTGATGATGCGATCAAATCATTTGATTTCATAAAAAATGAAGAGGAACCATGTGTATATAAAAGGGTCAGTAAAAGCGCAATAACATTCTTCGTATTGTACGTGGATGATATTCTTCTCATTAGAAATGATATTCCCATGTTGACCACGGTCAAAAGATGGTTGTCCAAAAAATTTTTCATGAAAGACCTAGGGAAAGCATCCTATATTCTTGAAATAAAGGTTTATAGGGATAGATGTAAAAGGATGCTAGGCCTGTCACAAAAGTTGTACATAGAAAAAGTACCGAAGAGGTTTAGTATGGAAAACTCTAAAAGAGGATTTTTACCTTTTAGGCATGGTATTAATCTTTCCAAGACAATGTGTCCGACAACATCTGAGAAAGTTCAGCGCATAAATAGGATTTCTAATTCCTCAGTCATAGAAAGCCTCATGTATGCCATATTGTGTACTCAACTTGATATTGCCCTTGCTGTGAGTGTCATGAGTAGGTATCAGTTGAATCCAGATGAGGAGCACTGGATAGTTGTGAAGAACATCCTTAAGTACTTGAGAAGGACTAAAGATTTGTTCTTGATCTTTGGGGGAGGTTCTGAGTATACTGATTCAGATTTTATGTCTGATCCTGATGATAGAAAGTCTATGTCAGGATATGTGTTCATTTGCAATGGTGGCGCAGTCAGCTGGAAGAGTTTCAAGCAACCCATCAGAGTGGATTCGACCATAGAGGCTGAGTATGTTGCTGTTTCAGATGCTACAAAGGAAGGCTTCTGGTTCAAAAAATTTATCGCAAAACTTGAGGTTATGACATCGGATGCCATATCACTTTACTGCGACAACAATGGAGCCATAGCACTTGCTAAGGAGTTGAGGGCTCATCAGAAATCAAAGCACATCAAGCAACGGTATTATATCATACGTGACTATCTCAAAAAGAAACATATTAAGGTGTAAAGAATAGACTCCGCGAATAATGTGGTAGATCCACTGACAAAGAAATTGAGCCAGCCAAAAATGAAAGTCCACCTTGAGAAGATGGGACTTAGATTAGTGGCCAATTGATTTTAGTCTAAGTGGAAGATTATTAGATGTATGTCTTAGAAGTCAATATGGCTGACACATTGTAATAAATCTCAGATACAATTTTGTACTTAATACATTGATTTGATCAATAAAAAGATAAGTTTATTTTTTATTCAAGTGTGATGTGTCTTTGAATCATCTATGGAATTAACTTTTCGATATATATTCTCAAAATGTTGAAAATTAGTGACATGTATTTAATTCTTAAATACTCTCGATCATAGTATCATCATGAGAACGGTGATCGATCCGGATAGATCGATGTATAGATTGCTTTTTTCAGGGTAGATGAGTCTCTGATCTACAGTGTAGAGATACTGAGCGACGAGTGCGGGTAGTCGTTAGAGAACAACTAGTACTGAGCGTAACCATACGAGAGATCATTTGGATTTCTACTCGATCATCAGTGATTGTCTGAATGCTGTAGTTGTGTGAATGATCCTTTGATCTACGATGGTACGACTACTCGTAGTGAGACTGTTGGAGTTTGACTGACATATAAATATGGTCTCAATGAGCTCTTATAGTGGATGTTGGTGACAATTGATCCACTGTAGGAGTAGGGTGCGCATTAAGATGGGATCTATCGATCTTGATAAAAAGGAGTAGTCCTATAAAATTTGAGAGGCTAAGTCCGAGAGTCTGTGGCCATAGCAGTGTGATTGATGGAAAAGAGTTTTTATAAGAATCACAATTGGACTTGAGCTGATTGAATTTATCATATGACTGATGTTGAGGTTTGACGATTTATACATGACCTACCATCTAATCGAGACTCACGATAGAGGGACTGAACCACATGTTAACTATATCTTGAGATTTTTTTTGATTCTATTGGATTGCCACTACATACTGCTAGGTATCACTAGTGAATTGTGAGAGCTCACTAGGATTGTTCTGGATCGACAATCCTTGATGAGTCTGAGTGGAATTATTCTGACCCATTGAAAAGAGTTTCAATGATACTTTGATAGAGATTATTATATATCTCACAACTAGATGAAATTGAACCTATAAGGTCACACAACAAAGAAATTAGATCTGAAATAAGCAATTGGACTTATGAAGTATCAATTGGGTTTAGAAAAATCCGATTGGATTCAAGGTAACCTTGCTAGCACATGGTAGGACCCAATTTCTTCTTCATGTTTGAATTTTTTATTTGATAAAATAATTCAAACTTAATTTTTTGCTAATAATCTAAATAAATTAGATTCATTGGACTCTAATTATTGGGTATCTAAGATTTTAGATCAAATGAATTAAGGATGCAAATCCTCAATTAATTTTCTTAATAGTTTTTATGGGGCGCCACTTGATTTGATCAAATTGGGTGTGTCCTACCTTTAGAGGGTATGAGGATCCATGATGGGGCATCCCTTGGGTGCATTTTGAGGTGTGATGTAGTGGGTGCAAGAGATCCAAGAGTTGGTGCCTAATAAGTTTCTTAAAAGAAGTTGAATAACTTAAGTTATTAGGAAACCTAATGCAAGTAGGACTTGTATTAAGAGTTTGTTTGGTTTTGAATAAGATTCAAACCTTATGTCTATTTAAAGGGACCTCTCCTAAGGTTCCTAAGCATCACAACTAGTAGCCCACGCTCCCTATTAGAGTGCCCAACGTCCTCTCTTCTCCTCCCTTTCTCCTCTCCTTGGACACCCACATGCCATCTCTCTTTGGGCATCCCTCTTCCTTCCACGCCCAAGGCTGTTGGGCGACCTTCTTGTGCTGGTTTCTAGCCCATAGCTGTTGGTAAACATAGGCGATTTCATGCATGTATTTTAAATTTTTTTTGAATAAATTATAACAGAAGATAATTAGATTAATCAAATTAATCTAACATGCATATGATCTAATTATCAAATAAATTTACTCTAGAATCTATGACATGATATGTTGCATATAAAATCTATAAAACACTGAAGATAAAATCAGCATGCATGCATGTGAGCAGTAGATCACATCTACTTCTAATTTGAGTTCAGAACTCGATACCTTTGTATGGATCGATGATTATCACTACTGAGAGACATGGTAGAGAGGATCCTCACTGGTTACTCATAGCCACACACGTGTCCAGCCTTTATGGCAAAATCACTCGAAGCTCCGATCTGATCGATCTTCTCGAAAGTGCTAGCTCATGCGAAGACCTTCTTCTTGACTGATTTAGATTTTTTTTTCAAATCTTTAGAATCTTTTTAGAGATTGAAGATGTACTTCTGGAGGAGATGAAGAGGTGAAAGAAAGGTAGAGAGAAAAATAATTTTTCTCTTATTTTTTCTCTCTTCTCAAATCCTTAGGATCAAAAATCTAGAATTCAGATTTTTTCGCATACACCAAGAAAGAGGATTCTCCTCTCTATTTTTCACATCATGAACTATACCTAAAATTTTTTTCATGTGAAAATCTCTCTTCCTTCTCTCTTACACATACAAAACAAAAATAAAAACCTCTTTTTATAGGCATGTAAGAAATAAGGGTGAAGAGTCCTAGAGATCATAGACTCTTACAAGATGTCGCCTCCCTTCACAATTTCAATATCCCAAAACTTGCCAAAAAAATATGAGACACCCCTTTCCATAATTTTTTACAATAAAATAATTCTCCAATTGATCTCCCATAAAAAATCTCCTCAAAATATGACACATATAAGGAGAAAAAAAATAAGTTGGCATGGAGAGGTTGATTTGGATAAGAACAGACTCTCTTGATAAGAAATATTTTGAAATCTAATTTTAAAATCTTTGTTTTATCAAAACTAAATTAGATTTGGATGTGAGATAGAGAATAGAAAGGACTCTCTAGTTCAAAAAAAATATCATATAAAAACTATTTGTGTGTGAAGATATATGGCATCAAAGTGGGAGGCGCATGGGAGAAGAGTCCTATTCCAATAAGGACTCTTAATTTCCTTATTTGAATCCAAACCAAATTGCATCTGGTTTAGCCCAAATAAAATATATGAAAGTTAATTTAATTAAGTTTATAAATTTTTAATTAAATTTTAATCAAATTTTAATCAAATTAAAAATTGATTGAATCAAAGTTTTGATCAAATCAGGGATAATTCTTCCTTAGCGATTAGGTCATCTCATAACCTAATCGAATCAAATTTAATTGAATCTAATTTAATTAGATTTTATTTAATCCTCTTTACTTAATCAATTGAGCTAATCATTAATCTAATTATTAATTTATCTTTTATTAATTCACTAACACTTGATGAATTAATTTATTGAAACTTTTGCATAAGATTAACCATCAATCGAATTGACGATTAAGTCCTTGAACAGTTCTCAATCGTTGATCAGCCACATGATTAGTCAGAAACTTCTTTTGAGTGTGATCTTATAGATTTGAACCTAAATCGATAGTACAGAAATAACTTTTTGAACCAATCGATGTAACCATCTAGCAATGATGATCCGACGTCCGGATAGATCGAATGAAGGTGAAGCAACATTCAAGAATTTATTGGCATATGGTTACTATATTATTCATCCCTTTGACCTTAATACTTGAGGATGACTTAAGATTTAACTGTTAATCCTAGATAAGTCATCCATATTGTATTTCAATCTTTTTCAAATCCATCACATGGATTATTCAGGTCCAGATTTTACTAAATTTAAATGCATTGATACATTAACTCCTATTAATTTGGAGGGGTCTGACTTGACAAATACTTGACTGTATTCAAAAATCTTCCATCACTGAATTAAAAACTCAATTAGTCCGACATCAAAATACAGTGAGTTGTTTGCAAGTCACCATGGTGATCTCAGGTCAGAGGAACACTTATACCCATACCCTTCGCGAGCTATCTTTGACAGTAGAGTGCTCCGCAGTTAGTTACGTTCAGTGTTGATGTACTCCTACATCTCACCTGCATACCATACTAGCATCTCCATACTATTTGATTATGAGGATAATCAATGCATATGGCATACAACGACCTACACTTGATATCACTATCGTCTTAGTAATAGCATATCGTTTGGTCATGAATCAATTTAAGGACTTTGCGATAAATCCCCCTTTATCAATCAAAGTAGTTTTAAAGACTTCATCACAACATAGGAGTTTGTTAGAAAATATTACCTTATGATGAAAAAGATCAAATAACATTTATTATTTGATCAATTCATATATATTTATAATTAGCACAATCATCAAATGATTGATTTTAGGACATATTTTTTAATAATAGCCGCAGCATATTCAAGAAAAGAAAGGCAAGAGAAGAAGAGAAGAAGAAGATCAAGGAAAGGATTAAAGAGTTGATCACGATTCAGGCTTTGTTTAAATTCACTGGTTGATTTTTCTTAGAGAAGAAAAAATTAATCTTAAGAGGACTGTTCTAGGCTGATCCTGAGTGGATACCCATAGAAGTCAGGTACTTACACGGCTAAGAGAGATCCTCTTCTCTTTCAGATCTAGATTTGAAGAAAAAAATTATGAAACAAGCATGTGATTCGATCATATGTTAAATTTCAGCATATGTTCAATTTCAGCATATGAAGTAGATCTTTGTAGTTTATGTTTTATGCATGTATGATATAAATTAAAGGTGTTTTAATCTACTATTCCACTACGATATTTAAAATTTTTTTTTTTAAAATATACATGCATGCCCCGACATAGAAATTCCAACACTTTCAATCTTCCACTTGCACTAAAGCCAATCGCCTCTATACTTGATGCCCATGCAATCAAGGTAGCAGTCAAACTACTGCAGTGGTAAGGCCTTAGTGAATGGATTCTCTATATTGTTCTTGGTATCAATTCGCTCTACGATCACATTGCATCTTTTAACTATCTTTCGAATGAGGTGGAACCGTTTTAGGATGTACTTGGATTTATGATGAGACCTCGATCTTTGGCTTGAGCAACTACCCCAGTATTATCACAATAAAGGGGTACTGATTGTTCAATCCCTGAAACCATACCCAATTCTAAGATGAATTTTTTTATTTAGATGGCCTCTTTAGCAGCCTCACAAGTAGCAATGTACTCGCTTCAGTGACTGAGTCAGCAACAGTTTGCTGTTTGGAATACTTCCAACTTACTGTCCCACCATACAGGGTGAACACATACCCAGATATGGATTTGCTATCATCCAGAACAGATTAAAAATTAGAATCATTAAAATTTTTTAGTTTTAAATCAGATCCTCTATATATGAGAAAAATATCTTATCCTTCTCAAGTACTTGAGTATATTTTTCACAGCTTTCCAATGATCCTCTTCGGGATTAGCCTGAAATCTGCTTACAATGCCTAAGACATAAGCCACATCAGGCCTGGTACATAATATAGCATATATTATTAATCCTACAGTCAAAGTATAAGGAATAGAACTCATTCTATTTCTCTCTTCAGGTGTCTTGGAAGACATCTTCTTAGAGAGTTGTATGCCATGACCCATGGGCAAGTAACTTTTTTTACTTTTCTCTATGTTGAACCTCTTCAACACAAGGTCTATGTACCTAGATTGGGACAAGTCAAGTTTTCTTTTTGATCTATCCCTATAGATCTTTATACCAAGTATATAGGACATTTCACCCAAGTCTTTCATGAAAAACTTTTGTGATAGCCATGTCTTGACTGATTGCAACATCGGGATATCATTTTCAATGAGCAATATGTCATCCACATACAAGACCAAAAAGATAATAGTACTCTCACTAGTCTTCTTGTATACACAAGATTCATCCATATTTTTGATAAAGCCAAATGATTTGACTGTCTCATCAAAATAGATATTCTAACTTCTCGATGTTTGTTTTAATCTATAAATAGATCTATTTAGCTTGCATATCTGATTTGCTCTCTCACTAGAGATAAATCTCTCTGGTTGAGTCATATAGACTTCTTTCTCAAAGTTTCTATTGAGAAAGACAGTCTTGACATCCATCTGCCAGATCTCATAGTTATGGTATGCAGCAATAGCAAACATAATCCAAATAGACTTGAGCATGGCTACCGACGAAAAAATTTCTTCATAATCAACATCATATTTTTGACTGAAATTTTTTGCCACCAGCCTGGCCTTATAGGTCTCTACCTGGCCATCTACTCCTATCTTCCTCTTGAAGACCCATTTGTAGCCTATTGGGGTCACATCCTCAGGTGCATCAACCAAAGTCCAAACTTGATTGGTATATATGAAGTTTATTTCGAATTTCATGGCATTGAGCCATTTGTCAGAGTCACTACTTATGATAGCTTTCGAATAGGTCGTGGGATTATCATTCTCAATGATGTGGGATGCGTTATTATTCTCAATGATAAATCCATACCTGAGTGGTACATTACGTATTTTACTTGACCTTCGAAGAGGAGGTATGTGTAGTGGCTGTGCCTCAACAATGGGTATATCTGGTTGAGAATCATCTTGTGAATCTTGGATAAGTTGTAGGTTTTGAACTTCCTCAAGTTCAACAGATCTCTCACTGCCCCCTTCTTATATAAATTCTTTCTCTAAGAAAATAGCATTACTACCAATAAACATCCTTTCTTGAATAAGGTGGTAAAAGTAGTATCCTATACTCTCCTTGGGATAACTCACAAATCTGTATTTTTTTGATCTAGCACTCAGCTTATGACCATCAACATTTTTTACATAAGCCGGGCAACCCCAAATCTTAAGATGTTTAAGACTGGATCTTTTTTCTTTTCATATTTTATATGCAGTGCTAGAAACAGATTTAGATGGTACTTTATTGAAAACATACGCTGTGACATTGAGAGCATATCCCAAAAGGAGATTGAAAGATCCGTGAAACACATCATGGATCACATTATATCTAATAAGGTGCGATTTCTTCTTTTTGCAATTCAATTTAATTATGGAGTATAAGGAGGTGTCCACTGAGAGAGTATTCTATTTTATTTTAAATGATCGAAGAACTCACTGGTTAAGTATTCTTCTCCTCAATTAGATCGAAGAGCTTTAATACTTTTACCAATTTTTCTCAACCATTCTTTGATACTCTTTAAATTTGTTAAAGGCTTCAAATTTGTACTTCATTAAATACACATATCCAAATCTAGACATATCATCAGTAAATGTGATGAAGTAAGAGTATTCACATCTGGCTTGAGTCAACATTGGACCACAAACATCAATATGTATAAGGTCTAAAATGTCACTCGCCCTTTCTCTATATCTAATAAATGGAGTCTTGATCATTTTATCCATGATATAAGATTCACAAGTTTTGTATGATTCAAAATCATAAAGATCAAAAAAATTATCTTTGTATAACTTGTTAATTCCTAACTCATTTATATGACCAAATCGACAGTGTCAGAGGTATGTGACATTCACATCCTCTCTCTTTTTTTTCTTCATATTATCAACATGAAGTATATTATTATTAAGTGATAGAAATAGAAAATCATTATCAATATAAGCATTTCCATAAAATTCGTTAGATAAATATATAGAACAACTATTGTTCTTTGTTTTTATTTCAAAGCCTTGTTCTAATAACAAGGATACAGAAATAATATTTCTAACGACATTAGGAATATAATAGCAGATCTTCAGTTTCAAAATTTTATCCGAAGGCAACTTTAAAATCCTGATTTTCATGGTTTCGATCTGAATGGACTCTTCACTAGCACCGAATAGCTCAAAGTCATCTTTATTCAGACTCTTTATTTTCTATAGATCCTGCAATGATTTACAAAGGTGTGAGCCACGGACGGTATCCAATACCCAAGAATATGAAATTGAAGTACTTAATGATAAGTTAGTTTGTATTATATACAAACTTTTAGCAGCATTTGCTTGTTTCACAATTGCAAGGTATTCCTTGCAATTTCTGTTCTAGTGCCCCTCCGTGCCACATTGATAGCTAGTACCTTTGGTGGAGACCTTCTTTGTCTTCTTCTTAGAGATGTCAACCTTAAGGTTTAACTTTTTCTTAGAATCCTTCTTGTATTTCTTCTTGTTGATTTTATCGACAAGAAGAACTGAAGTCTTTTCACCTTTGAAATGGCTCTCTGCTATTTTCAGCATGTTCAGCAGTTTAGATAGGCTGATATTCAGTTTGTTCATACGAAAGTTTATGACAAACTGAGAGGAGTTAGGAAGAGACTGCAGGATCAAATTCTGACTAAGTTCACTATCCATGACGAAATCTAATTATCCCAGACAAGTGATCAAATCAATCATCTTCAGGATATGTGTTTGCATAGAGGTGCCTTCAGTCATGCGGGTATGGAACAATTGCTTAGATATCTTATATCTAGCAGTTCGACTTTATTCCCTATATAACTCTTTAAGATTAAGGAGTATAGAGAGAATATCTATATCCTCATGCTGTCTCTGAAGCTCATTGCTCATCGAGACAAGCATGATGCATTTGACAGTCATACTGTCATCCTTCCTTATCTTATATATGGCCCTTTTCTCTTCAGATGCATCTTCCCTAATCGTATTGGGTGCAGGTGTATCCAGTTAGTAGGAGACTTCTCTTGAGTGAGAACAATTCTCAGATTTCTTAACCAGTCCACATAGTTTGGTCCGATCAATTTGTTAGCATCTAGTATGCCTCTAAGTGATAGTGAGGATGCCATATGTACATTTAATTTATAATGACAAGAACACAATATAAGCGGACAACTCATGATGACATACACAACTAGATTAAGACTTTTATCTAATTGTATCTTTCACTATTTTAATAAATTTTATAACCCTCAAGTATGAAAAATGAGAAGCATCCTCATATTTCTTAGTGGGGTTGAGATTCCTATTCCTCACAAACACCTTGTGGATAGCACAACAAAGTAACACTATTCAAATATGCCATAAGCATCAATATGCACTTAATCAACATCATATCAATTTTTATAGTAAGCCTTGTGGATAGCACAACAAGCTCACTAAGATCTTGACATACTCTATTGACCAAGCTTGAAGGAAGGCCCTTGTAGTATCTACATCACTAGTCAATCTAAGTCTAAAATTCAATAAGATCAAATTGACCAGATCAGTAGGTGGGAGGCTCTCTGTAGCTTTTCTTAGACACCAACAAAGTTGGCCAGACCAGCATACAGACCTCATTAGAAAACCACCTTAAATACTTATCTAGATACCAATTGATCAAATGAATTCAATATTTATTTGTAAGTGAATCCCAACATTACAACTTAATACAATTTTATAGAGGATCTTTGAATTGGTCTCGGCATATCCTAACTAAAATTACATAAAATGTACTATACAATATATGCAATTCGGCATGCTTTTACAAGTCAAAACAATAATCATATTATCATGCCAAAAATCATATAAGGGTGTATAAAATGACTTAACATATATCAAGCTTAGCCAAATAAAAAGCAAACCCTAATCAAATTAGGCATGCATAACACCCTTAAACAAAAAATCGATTTAAACATCAAGCGACCATAAAACTATAAATTTCATATTATCAAAAATTTATAATTTTAATAACTAAAATTTAAATCCATGGTTCATATAATATCAAAAATAATTTTTGATTTTTAAGACAGATGCTAGAAGTCGATGCAATATTTTTGGCAATATATAAACTAGAACAATTCTATACTACAATTTTGCACTTGTTTGATTGAATCTAACAAGAGTGACTCGATACCATTGTTGGATTTCGATCACGTAGTGAAAATTAAATTTTAAAATTTTTAAAATAAACATATCAATAGCTTTAACAATTAAAACTATCGAACCAAAATTCAAACCCAAGAACCACCTTATAGATATCGAACAACACAAAAACAAGCATGCGAAGAGATAGTAGTTTATACTTTTTCTAAAGAGTAGTATGGTATGATGGTGATCTTCATGATACTCTAAAGTAAAAGCCCTCCAATGATGATCCATGCGAAAGTTGGTCAAGATCCTTCCTAACCGGTGCATTGCCACAGCCTTTTCTTCACAAGAACATTGTTGACTTCAAACTCAAAGTACGATCACATCAAAGACTAGTCATCTTCAATTTTGCCACCAAAATTATGCCAAGAAGATACTATTTATAAGTCTTACAACCTAAGATTTGATTTTAGACTCCAACACATGAAAAAATCAAATCCTAGGGCTAACTAGCAACACTTGCTAATTCTCTCACCACCCTTCCTATAACATTTTCCTCTCAATTTTTCTTTCCCTTTTTCTTAAATTTTTTTTTCTCTTTTACACACCAATTGGCTCTAATTTCCATCCAAAATCCAGCACTTAGCCCATATGGGATGCCCCATATAAATAGGTGAAGAAGGGACGTGAGAAAAGACCAAGGGATGCCAACTTTTGGTGCTCCATCTTCTCACATGGTGAAATAAATCACCATAATTTATTTTTGATGTAGGAGAGTCTTCACACAGAAGGACTCCTTCTCTTCTACATCCCATAAATTTTTCATAAAAAATTAGCAAAAAAT
Organism: Elaeis guineensis; assembly: GCF_000442705.2. Taxonomy (NCBI): domain Eukaryota; kingdom Viridiplantae; phylum Streptophyta; class Magnoliopsida; order Arecales; family Arecaceae; genus Elaeis; species Elaeis guineensis. The sequence goes on from NC_026005.2 coordinate 42,932,617, forward strand.
AAGTAGAGTTCTGGATGAGAAACGATGAGATAAGATAAGATAAGAGCCTTCGTTAAGAAGGACTCTTCGTATCTCAATGCTAATTAAGAGGGGGCGGCATTAATATTTTGATGTGAGGTCTGGTGGGCATAGAGAACTCCTTCCACACTTGAAACACTTCTAAGTTGGATAAGAACCAAATAAAAATAGATCCAATCCCATTAGGTCAAAGATAACTGGTCTAGTTTAGCTCAAATGCTTTGAACTGAACCTATTTAGAAACTTGGGTTAATACAATGTGCTAGTATATCAAATTAATTCTTAAAATTTATATTAAATTTTAATTAAATTAGATCAAGATCAAATTTTAAAGTGTGTGATCCATTGAATTTCAAATCTAGCTAGCAGTGGACACGGACTCTTGACTTAACCCTAATCTGATCAGATTAGGTCAGCTTAAGAGTTCTAATCAACTAGGACTCTTCTTAATTAATTCTTGAATTAAACTCTTTTAATTTTGATGAGTTCACAAGTCAAGATTGATATTTAGTAATATATCATGACTATCTGAAAGATTTAAAATTTTGATAGAAATTATCAAAATATCCTTCAGTGGTAAGTTACTGTGTAATTCAATCTTTCAGTCAAACAACATATCAGATGAGCTGTGGGCATGGAAACATATCAAACCTAATTGCTTATCTATATGTATCTCGATCAGAAGGCAATGATTTAGTTGATGATATATTAAATTTTTTTTTCTAATTATCATCCTATTTTGGCCAAAGACTTTCAAAATCATTGACTTATGAGATCACATAAGATGTTCGCTCCTCTTATTAGGGGTGACTGATCTCTTATTGACCACTCACAATCTTCATGCACACTTTATCACATCTAGAACATCCCACACAAAGATTAGAGAATCAAGTTAGGAAGTGAATCAAAATATGGATTCATGTACACATAAGGTACCATGACGATCTTAGGTCAAAGAATCACTTACACAACTCTCACTAGAAAACTATCAGCTGATATATAAATAAGACTTCATCAGATATTCTCTCATAGGTCTATTCAGTGAAGTCATTCTCTAATGAGTACCCATATCTTTGTATTAGTGACACCACACAAGTGGTTGTGAGATCAACCACCCTCATCTTTGAGCATATATAGGACATGCCAGTCTTATCGGTGTCATTGATCCCCAACTCAATGAATCAATGACTGAGAATATTTTAGGTTATTGCTATAAAAAATTTAGGTCTCATTGGCGTAATATCATCACGGCACTAAAACTATTGCCCAGACCTATGGGATTCATTATAATCTCAAAAAATAATAAGATGCAGTATATAATGAATCAAAAATACCTATTTTATTAAATATTAATATCAATTACTTGAGTTTATAAGATAAATTACAGAAAAAATCCTATCGCATCCCGTATACGATTGACTTGTAGGGCATTATTCTTTCAGGTGGTTGGGGTGCCAACCCTTGACGTCCCATCTAGAGATTTTCATGCAAGAGGGGGGGCGTGGCCCCTCTCTCTCTCCTTCCATGCCAAAACAAGAGCAGGGGATGGGCCCCTCTCTCTTCCTCCTTGCATTCCCAGAGATTGGCACCCCATGGACCTTTCTAAAAGGGAGAATGGCACCATCTCTTCTTTCCATCAATTTTTAGCTTCAAAAAAAAAATATCAAGGAGATAAAGAGTAGATTAAATTGTCAACTCATTAGCATGATCTAATCTTCTTGAGCTCAGAATTAGATGCCTAGCTAAATCCTAATGGATTTAGGTTAGGTTCAATACAATGGACTTGATCCAATCGAAGTCCTGAGAAGAATTAAGTTTAACCATGTGTTAGCATGGTTCTCTTAAATCTAATAGGATTTCAATAAATTCTAACCCAATTAAAACTTTATAAGCCCAATTGGTTAATTCAATATCAAATCTCTTAATGAAGTGGCAACCCAATAGAATGAAAGTGTGAACCCCTAGGTGCAGTTATTGTATGATTCAGTCCTTCTATCATGAGTTCTGACTTGATGGAGGTCATGGAGAACTCGTCAGACCCCATTGTCAGTCATATGCAAGATTGGCTTGACTCGAGTTCATTGGTGAATCTTGTAGAAACTTCTTTCTAGTATTCACACTTGCTTTGGCCAAAGACTTTCTAAACTCAATCTCACGAATTGTATAGGACTTCTCCTTTTCTACCAAGATCGATAGATTCCATCTAGGTACATCTTACTCCAAACAGTGAATCTGAACCTACTGTAGCCAACATACATTGCAAGGATCTAAATGGCTAGGGATCAAGAGAATGTGCAGTTAAACTCAGTAGCCGATGACACCACAGGTCAAAGGACTACTCACACCATTGCAGCATCGAGAAGATCGCTGATGAGTGAGTAGACATTCAAATGATTTTTTATATTGGTCACGCTTAGTACAAGTTATTCTCTAACAACCATCCGCATCCTCACCCCAGTGTCTTTATACTGCAGACTCGAGACTCATCTATCCATAAGGAAGGTGAACTGTACATCAATCTCGAATGGATTGATCACTGTCCTCCATGACGATCTTTTGATCGGAAGTATTTAGAAATTAACCACTAATTAATGTATGTCTCAAATTCTTAACACTTTGAGAATATACAAAAATCATCTTCGTTAATTTTCAGGATAAATCATGGACACATAAATATGATTGGAATGAAAAAATTTTTTATTGATAATAAAATATTACAAGTATAATATTAAGTTCTGGAATTACAAAATGTGTCAGCTAACAATTGGCTTCTAGGGCACATATCTAACACAAGTAACCTAATACGAAACTAAATCTTCCAAAATGGTTGATAAGTTAAGATGAGTGAGGGTCCCTCCGTTGCTTTCTTTAGATACTAATGAATTGATCAGATTAGATAACGAAATCAATTAAATAATCATCATCTAGATACTTACCTTAGATACCAAATTAGTCGATTAGAATCGATCAAGTTAACCTATTGAAATGGGCCCCAACCACTGAGCCAAATTACGTATTAAGTTATTCAATGCACATCAAAATATGAATCGATGTGACCAACTACAACTAAAACCAACTTTGAGCCTCTTTGACCTAATCCTAACCAATAATTAATTAGGTTCAATCAATTGCTCAAAATTGACAATGGGTTTTATCCTGATCTAATCAATTGATCCTAATTGTAGATAGATCATTAAACCTAATTTGTTTAACCCATACCCACATGCAATAATATAATTTTTAGATTCTAAAAATATTTTTTTTAGATTATGTTTTATTGCATGCATTAGTGGCTTATTATCTTGGAACAGTTTCAGATCTAAATCTAATGTCATATATCATGTATATGAAGTTTTAGATCTAAACTATAAACACATATCACATATATATTAATTTTTAGATCTAAAATTAAATTTACATATATCAAATATATACATAACCAGATCTAAAATAATGATAAAAATACTTTTAAAATATTTTTAAAAAAAAATAGTTTGCATCAAACTAGGACAACCTTTTCGATGTAAGAGATAAACCTTATATCAGGACAACCTTGTACCAGTCTGATGTGAATTTTTAATTATTCTAATTTTAGATCTAATATAAATAAAAAATATCATATACATCTATTTTTAGATCTTAAAGATTAATCTAAATATTTCAAAAATAATTTTTAAAATCGATCAATTTTGTGCTAGGATAACTTTTTCAACATAGAGGGTTAACCCTATATCAGAACAATCTTATACCAGTATAAGATCAATTTTAAATTATTCAAACTTACAAATCTAACCTAAAAATCAAATTATATATGTCTTAAAAATTAGTAGCTCTGATACCACTGTTAGAAAATCGGATAGACGAGCATGCATAGATTTCAAAATATTTTGAAAGAGCAGTGGAAATAGATCTAAATTAAACCCTTTAATCCCACATGCGATAGATCTAATCTACATCTATCCAAGCCCTAGATCTAAGACATGCATATAATCTAAAAATTAAAAATTAAAATTGAGATTGGATCTTAATACCTTGCATGGATTGAAATATATTGCAACCGATGATCTTGGATCTAAAGGTTCTTGAGCCGCACATGCGTTCGACTTTTATAGATATCCATCGAGATCAATTTTGAATCTTTCTTCTTATTGTAGATCCTTCTTCTTCAAGTAAGATTTTAGTCTTTTAAACTTTTGATCAACCTTTGATCTTTGACTGTGAACTTAACACTTGAACAGCAGCCTTTCTCCTCGTTCTTGATGTAGAAGCAATTACCCTCACCTTTGGACGTGTGAGAAGATGGGATGTCCAACACTTGGGCATTGGAAAGAGAGGAAGAAGGGGAGATGGTGTGGTGAAGGAGAGAGATCTAAACTCATAAAAATTTAATTTATAAAATCCTAGGAGACTATCTCCTTAAATAGGACTTTTCTTGGTTCCAAATTATTATCCAATCAGACTAAAAAGGTTAGTCTTTATCTCATAAGGTCACTTATTTTTTAATCTGATTTTCTTCCTAAGAAAATTAGACCCAATTGGAAAGGTCCTTACCTCACAAGTCAAGTGGATGTGGCGCCCGCCCCCCCTCTCTCTCTCCTTCCACACCCAAACAAAAGAGGGGTGGACCGTTCTTTCCTTCATTCGCCCACTCCAAAAGTTTGTGCCCTTGGACTTTTCAAAAAGGGAAGCTTGTGCCTTCTTTCTTCTTTCCAATAATTTCATGCCACATAAAAAAATAACAAGGAAGAAAATGAGAAGATTAGTTTGCCAACTAATTAGCTTGATCCAATCCTTTTGGGCCCACAAATAGGTGCCCATTTAAACCCAAATCAAAATAGATTTAGATTAGATTCAAGGCTATAGACTTGATCCAATCCTTATCTAATAAAGAATCAAAGTTCAGAGAAGAATTGGGTTTAACTATGTACTAGCATGGTTCTCTTAAACCCAATAGGATTTCACTAAATCCTAATCTAATTAGAACTTTACAAGTTTAATTAGTTAATTCAAGATTAAATCTCTTAATATGGGGCCTCATAGGTTCCATTCTATCTGATAGTGAGATATATTATGATCTCTATCATAATATCATCGAAACTCTTTTTTGAAATAATTTCAACTCTGCCCTTTGAGGGTCATCGATCATCAAGATGACACTCAATGAGTCCCACAATCTACTAGTGATACATAGTAGTATGTAGTAGCAACCTAGCAGAATGAAAGTGTGAACGTCTAGGTACAGTTATCATATGATTCAGTCCTTCTATCGTGAGTCTCGATTTGATGGAGGTCATGGAGAACTTGTTAGACCCCATCATCAGTTATATGCTAGATTAGCTAGACTCGAGTTCACTTGTGAATCCCGTAAATTTTTTTTTTCAGTATTCACACTTGCTTTGGCTAAAGACTTTCTGAATTTAGTCTCACAAATCGCATAGGACTTCTCCTTTTCTATCAAGATTGATAGATTCCTTCTAGGTGCATCCTGCTCTTAACAGTGAATCTGAACCTACTATAGCCAACATACACAGCAAGATCCTAAATGGCTATGGACTAAGGGAGCATATAGTCAAACTCAACAGCCTTATTGTGAATAGCCGATGACACTGTAAGTCAAAGGACCACTCATACTATTGCAGCATCGAGACAACCACTGATGAGTGAGTAGACTTCCAAGTAGTTTCTTGTATTGGTCACACTCAGTACAAGTTGTTCTCTAACAGCCACCTGCACTCTCACCTCAATATCCCTATGCTGCAGACCCGAGACTCATCTATCCAGAAGAGAGGTGATCCATGCATCGATCTTTAAATAGATTGATCACTGTCCTCCATGACGATCCTTTGATCGAAAGTCTTTAAAAAGTAATCACTAATTAATGTATGTCTCAAATTCTCAATACCTTGAGAATATTCAAAAAATTATTTTTGTTAATTTTTAGGACAAATTATGGATATATAAATATAATTGAAAATAGAAATATCCTTTATAAATAATAAAAGTGTTACAAGTACAAAGTTAAGCTTGAAATTACATAATGTGTTCGCCAACAATTGATTTCTAGGGCACTTATCTAAGACGGAGTGGTACATTATGCACTCTGATTGACCTTCAGAGAAGAGATGTGTGTCGAGGTTGTGCCTCATCAATGGACACATCTAGTTGAGGATCAACTTGTGGACTCTCTATAGGTTGTTATGAGATAGTTTATAGGTCTTGAACTTCTCAAGTTTAATTATCTTCCCACTACTCTCTTCTTGGATAAACTCTTTTTCTAAAAAAGGGACATACCTATTGACAAACACCTTTTGTTCAGTAGGATGATAGAAGTAGTATCACATATTCTTCTTAGAATTGAAGGGAAGAGAAACTGTTTCTCGTGGATAACTAGGATTGCATCTAAAATTTTTTTATAAATCTATTTGAATAAGGATCAAATCCTTACCTAGATTGCAGTAGAATTGGGGATCAAAACACCAAAATTTAGATTCAACCTTTGCGTAGGCCTAGAACTGTAGATCCTCTACTTCGTGCGTATGTCAGGCAACACAGGAAAGTAGAATGAACATCTAATCAAAGCAATTTTGTAAGGCAACCAAAAGAAGAAGGAGATATGTGTCACGAGGTGAGTGTTTTATTACCCAAACACCCGTGCGGCACCTCAGCATGCCACACACCAAGGCCAGCCCTCTCGAGTCCTTTCCTCGGACATACCAATAAGCACGTAGTAGTTCAGCCACATAGCCAAGCTTGCACCTTTATGCCCCTGCCTAGCAACACTATTGTACTGAACACAGATGACACCCTCAAGTGCCCATAAGCAATCTGACCCCTCGAATCAACTACAATGCTCATGCGCACCTCCGTGCCATAACATAGACTCTTCTGAAGAGTGCTTCATAGCTCAACACTTCTGTGTCAACTCTAAGGCTTTGCCCCTCAAGCCAAGCACTGCTCATCCCAGATGTCTTGATTTTTGATATACCCTTGTGCCATGACATAACCACTGTGTCACTGATCTGCAACCCACCAAGCTGTCCTTGAGTGCTACACATACCAAATCTACATAGCATGACCATGCAACGCCACTACTGTTATGATCTAGGTGGTGTGCCCAAGGCCCAGGGGACCAAGGCTAAGGCCAAGGTCCATCATTCATGAGGGCTTCATGGAGGCTCTAGGGCTAGTTGGGTCCTAGGTTGAAAGGCTGTGGGCCTTTCGGGTTCTTGAGGTCTAGGTTATGTGGGCCTCAAGGGACCAACTCTTTATGGGCCAGGTCTGGGTCTAAGATAGGTGAGATTAAGTCGAGTCATGGATGTACATAGGCTTGGGTTAACCTAATCTCTCATAGAGTTGGTCAAGGGAGTTTTGGGTTTGGGTCACTTGACCCGGTGTTTATATATACATGTACTGTGTATAGGTTTGATTAAGCCAAGTAATAGATGACTCTTTCTCCCAAGTCTCTCTCTCTCTTCTCCCTCTCTCTCCAGCCATCCTCCATGCCCCAGGAGCAAGAACCCTAGGGTTTCTTGCCACCAGGTCCAGATAAGGAAAGAAAGAAGGGAGGCGCTAGCCCCTTCCCCCTTGCAGCTGCTGACTCTCTCTCTTCTCCCTCTCTTGTAGCCACCCAAACACCAGGTCCAGGACCTAAAATCTCTTGAGAAGAGGTTGGTACAAGTCTCTCTAAGATCTGGAGTTGATCTGAGGTCGTTTGAGGTACGGGTGAGATCTCCATCAACAGATCTAAAGGAAAGGCTGCAGCAGGACAGATCTGCAAGGTCTGTCTCCATCTATCTTCTTTCCTATCTAGAATATCCCAATTCGAGATCTACAAATTGAAGAACCTCAGTCCAGGTCTGATCTAGTTGGGCACCAGATCTTGAATTTTTTTAGAGGTGATTTCAAAGGCGTTCTTCATCTGGAACGAAAGGCTGACGAAGAAGACAGCAACCAGGCTGATTTCATCAAGGGCCTTGGATCAAGTCCAGAAGTCTCCAGATCTGTTCGTTGCTGGTTCTGCTACACCCAAGATCTGTGGGAGGATCCGGGATCATGCTCCAACAGTTGGTATCAGAGCCACGGTGGTGAGGAAGCGGTTTCAAGTACGAGAAGTTGAAGATCCCAAGTGCTAAAAATTTTCAGCAAGGTACCATCAAGGTAGATTCAACACTTCTTGATTTTATATTGCTTGTTTGGCTTGAATCCAGTCATGGGAAGCAATATGAAGGTTGAGTTTGAGAAGTTTGATGACAAGAAGAATTTTTTCATGTGGAAAATTTGGGTGGAGGATCTTCTGGTGCAAGCAGATCTGGATCAGGCTTTGGATGAGAAGCCTGAGGGCATGATAGATAGACAATGGGCATCGTTGGAGAAGAAAGCATGCTTGGTGATCAGAGGATATTTGGCGGATGCAGCGTTGTATTCAGTACTGGAAGAAAAGACCCCGAAGGGCCTTTGGTCAAAGTTGCACACCATGTATATGGGGAAGAATATGTGCAACAAGCTGATGCTGAAGAAGAGGTTGTACAGTCTTCGAATGCAGGAGGGATCTGATGTGATTGGCCACATTCAGAGGTTTGACCAATTATGCATGGAGTTGGTGAATATCGGGGTGAAGCTGGATGAGGAGGACAAGTCCCTATTGCTTTTGTGTTCGCTGCCAGGATCATATGATTCTTTGGTGACTACACTGCTCTACGGTAAGAAGACTCTAGAATATGAGGACATGGTCTCGGTGCTAAGGTCTAATGAGCAGAGGAAAAAGTTGACCAGAGATTGTGCTCCCCATGAGGGTTTGGCAGTAGGGGAGAGGATAGGCAGAGGTAGAGGTAGAAGCAAGTCCAGGAGGCGGTCCAAGTCCAGGAAGGAAAAGAAAGAGGTGAAATGCTTCAAGTGCAATGAGTTTGGGCACTTCAAGCGAGAATGTCCACTATGGAAGAGCAAGAAGGGAGAAAGAAGTGGCTCAGAATTAGTGAGTGCAGTTGCTGGGCAGCAGGTGGAGGATGATGTACTTGTGGTATCAGATGGTCACAGGCATTACACAGAGGAGTGGATACTAGACTCTGCGTGCTCACATCACTACACACCACACAGGTCTTGGTTTGCGACATACACCAAGACAGATGAGGGATCATTGACTCTAGGCGACAATCATCCTTGCAAGGTGGCTGGGATAGGGACAGTCAGGATGAGGATGTTTGATGGGATTGTGAGGATATTGACAAATGTAAAGCACATCCCGAAGCTGGAAAAGAATCTGGTGTCACTAGGCTACTTGGAGAGCAGTGGATACAGCTTCAGCTGTAGGGCTAGAAGCGGAGTACTGAACATCTCCAATGGAGCTATGGTAGTGATGAGAGGCAGGAAGTTGGACAATAACCTCTATCGCATGGAGGGATTTGTGGTGACCGAAGAGTCTAATACAGCAGCTGCAGCACAAGACCAGCAGGGAGCTTACAGGATGTGGCACTATCGCCTAGGCCACATGGGTGACAGGGGGTTGAGGGAGTTGAGCAGGAGAGGACTCATCTTTGATCTGGAGGATGGTGCTACAGGAGAGATCTGTGAGCCTTGCCAGATGGGAAAGCAGAGGAGAGTTCAGTTAACCATCAGTACAGCCCGCAGTGCAGCCCCTCTGGAGTTAGTACACACGGATGTGTGGGGATCAGCCCCAGTTTTAGTGTGGGGACCAGCCCCAGTTTTAGCTAGGAATGGGGCCAGATACTTCATGACCCTGATTGATGATTTCTCAAGGAAACTCTGGATTTACTTCATGAGAGAGAAGTCAGAGGTCTTCACCAAGTTCAAGATTTAGAGAGCGGAGGTGGAGAAGGAGCAGGGGAGGAGCGTGAAGTGTCTGAGGTCAGACAATGGTGGAGAGTACACCAGCAGAGAGTTCCAGGACTACTGTGAGGAGTGTGAGATCAGAAGATACTTCTAAGTTAAGGAGACTCCACAGCAGAATGGGGTGGCTGAGAGGATGAACAGAATACTTCTGAAAAAGGTACGATGCATGAGGCTGCAGGCAGGGCTTCCAAAGGAGTTCTGGATTGACACAGTAGACGCAGCGGGTTACTTGGTCAATCGGTCACCTCACACCAGGTTGGATGACAGGCTTCCAGAGGAGGTGTGGTCTGGGAGGATAGTTGGGCTGGGCCATCTACGGGTATTTGGATGCACGGCCTATGTGTACATTGGAGCTGGTGAGTGGAGCAAGCTAGACGCCAGATCACACAAGATGGTGTTTCTAGGCTATCCATGAGGAGTCAAGGGATACAGGCTGTGGGATCCCTTGGAAAAGAAGGTCATCATTAGTCGGGATGTGACTTTTGATAAGGAGTCAGTCCTACGGAGGCAAGTAGGCATGGAGGAGCAGCAGGAGCAGGAGGAGGTCCAGTAGGGTGCTGCTGGACAGCTAACCTCTTTGATTTTTCCTCTTGCAGGTACTACTGGAGGACATGACATTCAGGTGGAGAACCTACCTAAGGTGTCTCCACAGGTGGAGAGGACTCAGATGGATGATCGAGGTGGAGAGGTCCAGCAGGAGCGAGCTGGATCGAGGACTGATATCGGTGTTGCCCTACACAAGCCCAAGAGGACCATCAGGCAACCGGACCGATATGGCTTCGAAGAGACACTGTCATATGCCCTGGTGACAGTGAATGGAGACCCATATACGTATCAGGAGGCTATTGAGAGCCATAACAGAGAGCGATGGGTCCAGGCGATGTCCGAGGAGATGCAGTCTCTCCACCAGAACCAGACGTGACGATTGGTGCAGTTGCCACAGGGAAAGAGGCCCATTGGCTGCAAATGGGTGTACAGTCGCAAGGACAGAGTGGAGCTGGTTGAGGCCTTGAGACACCAAGATGGAGATTGTTATGATCCAGGTGGTGTGCCCAAGGCCCAGGGGACCAAGGCTAAGGCCAAGGTCCATCATTCATGAGGGCTTCATGGAGGCTCTAGGGCTAGTTGGGCCTTAGGTTGAAAGGCTGTGGGCCTTTCGGATTCTTGAGGTCTAGGTTATGTGGGCCTCAAGGGACCAACTCTTTATGGGCCAGGTCTGGGTCCAGAATAGATGAGATTAGGTCAAGTCATGGGTGTACATGAGCTTGGGTTAACCTAATCTCCCATAGAGTTGGTCAAGGGAGTTTTGGATTTGGGTCACTTGACCCGGTGTTTATATATACATGTACTGTATATAGGTTTGATTAAGCCAAGTAATAGATGACTCTTTCTCTCAAGTCTCTCTCTCTCTTCTCCCTCTCTCTCCAGCCATCCTCCATGCCCCAGGAGCAAGAAACCCTAGGGTTTCTTGCCGCCAGGTCCAGATAAGGAAATAAAGAAGGGAGGCGCTAGCCCCTTCCCCCTTGCAGCCGCCGACTCTCTCTCTTCTCCCTCTCTTGCAACCATCCAAACATCAGGTCCAGGACCTGAAATCTCTTGAGAAGAGGTTGGTACAAGTCTCTCTCAGATCTGGAGTTGATCTGAGGTTGTTTGAGGTGCGGGTGAGATCTCCATCAACAGATCTACAGGAAAGGCTGCAGCAGGACAGATCTGCAAGGTCTGTCTCCATCTACCTTCTTCCCTATCTAGAATGCTCTAATTTGAGATCTATAAATTGGAGGACCTCGATCCAGGTCTGATCTGGTTGGGTACCAGATCTTGGATTTTTTAGAGGTGATTTCAGAGGTGTTCTTCATCTAGAACGAAAGGCTGACGAAGAAGACAGCAACCAGGCTGATTTCGTCAAGGGCCTTGGATCGAGTCCAGAAGTCTCCAGATCTATTCGTTGCTGGTTTTGCTGTACCCAAGGTCTGTGGGAGGAGCCGGGATCATGCTCCAACAACTACTGTGCATGAGACTCGGGCAAATCCATCTCTAGTGCCACCCAGCTAAACTATCAAGCTAACACGCCCTGCAGCTCCTCGAAGCTACAGATGATCGTACACATCCGAGTCCTTTGGGATTCTATTATCCAAGCTTTTCCCACAAGCTCTTATGCCATGATCCCAGTCTAGCATCCTCGATATGCCTTTCCACCCATGGCCATATTACTTGAGAATATTTATGGTTTGCTTGCACGTTGAGCATTGCCACGATATCGACATCCAAGTCTGCTCCATCAAGTAAATATCTTTGATCGGATGATAAATTCATCAAGCCCTCTTCTCCTCGGCATGACCCTCTTGGCCATCCATGATCCTTGGCCCAGCTCCAAGGCACATATTTCGACCGATATACCATAAGCCTTCCTTGTTCTCCACAATCGATCGATTTCTGTGGATCCCCGTAAGATATCCCCTTGCGATGCTCACGAGACTTGCCTGTTTGGTAAGCCACACCCTTGCCCGACTAGCCCTCTATTGCCTTTTTGCTCCACTACAGAGATCAAGAACGCATAGAGTAGTCGAGACAAATCCCTCAAGGATAAAATCTTGAGATATCCCCTACCTACACAATATGGCCAGCTCGTCCAACTAGCATTGCCCCGAATACCTCCACATGAGACCATTCGGGTGTGGCACCACCATTGCCCACATAACTATGCCACGATGGACCCGTCTCTTATGGGTCTGGAGGAGTCGGGTATGTGGCCAAAACTCCACATCCCTCTTCAAACCAAGAGGAATCCTTGAGTATCCACATATATCTTGGCAGACCACCACCATTCTAAATATCATACGTCCCGAGCCCTCCGATATCATGCCACGGCTATGCCGCTCCTTGGCGAACCATTGCTCCCTCACTACCCCAGCAAGGCATCCCCCCAAATCTTACCCCAGGGGTTCCTAATGATCGAGTAGCATTGCAAATTTTGGCCATGCCAAATCCTTCGTAGCACCATGCCACGCCCATGCGGGTGTGGAGAAAATTCAGTGCAGGGGTAAAATGATAATTTTAAAACTTTTTCAAAATCACTATTTTATAGTAAAAATTATTAATTAATCTAATTAATTAATAAAAATTTACCCTACACTAGGATCTAAATATGATATATAGCATGCATGCATTTAAATTTAAAATTCAAATTTGAACAGTAAACACTTTACTGTAATGTGTTCAGAACACAATACCTTTGTGCGGGTAGTAGATCGCCGCAATCTGATCACCGTCGGAAGAGTTTGATCATCGTGATGCAGCCACACAGCGTGTCTGGCCTCTGCGGATCATCTACATGAAGCTCCCGGTCTGATCGACTCCTGATGTGCAAATCTTAAAATTTGTAAATAAAACCGCAAGCGCACAGTGTGCAGAGTAGCACGACCAGCGAGTACGGGTCGATCCCACAGAGACTTGGTTTAAAAATAATTTTCAAATCTATGCTCAAGCAAGCTTTAACGAAAATCGAAAAGACAAAGTTGTTTGTTAAAGACAATAAGACTAAGGATCTAGGGTTTTTGAATCCACTAGATCTAGATTAGGAAATTCTACCTAGAATTTTTCTTATTGATCCTAACGACTACTCCTCTTATCTTTCCCAAGCATAGATTATGAAGGGACTAAGGCCCAACGATAACCCATCAAGATTCTTTATAGGGGAGTAGTAACTAGGATCCCTTAGGATTTTCTCCTCCTATGCACTGAATCAAGCATGAACTATGAAGGGACTCTGACCCAACTGTAGTTCATCAAAAATTTTTGGCAAAAGAGGAAGAAAAAGAAACCCTAAGAAAAAGAAAGAACCCTATGTAAAATCCCTACTCATGATCTAGCTTCATTGCAAACCCTAGAAGGGATGCTTAGCTAGACATGATCTAAATCTACTTGCAAAATTTAAATACAAAAAAATAAACTACCCTAATTTCATAAATTAAACTATCCTAATTGCATAAATTTAAACTGCATAATTTAAACTAACCTAATTGTATAAAATTAAATTGCATAAATTAACTATCCTAATTGCAAGAAAAATAAATTGCATAATGTAAAGAGATAAAATTGCATAAAAATAAGATTTTATATAAAAAAAATTTATTACAAAAATCTCAAAGCTCGAAGCTTGAGAAGAAAGCTAAAAACCCTACTATCTAGGGTTACAAGCCTGATCGGAAGGCCAGAATCATTAAAACAAGGGCCTTTGGGGGCTTTTTATAGGCATTTGGGGGTTATAAGGTTTTCAAAACTTTACATGTGGGACTAAGAGATTTTAGAGGGCTGTTAGGGGGGTTTAAGGGCTCAAATCTCGCTCAAAAAGCACTTAAATCCATCAAGAAACCCTAGAAATTATTTCAGCCGTTCGATCTTCATCTAAAGGACCCAATTCATCTAATAAATCAAGCCGGGAGCGATTCTGGGCCGTCGGATTACGATCTGGGTGAAGCACTGCCATTGGATCATGCAGCAGAGATGGGATCAGGTCGGATGCATCGCGGACCGTCCGATCAAGGTGCTGGAAGATTTCGTTCGTTGGATCGCGCTGCAGAAGGATCCCGTGTTATCCTAGTGTTTATTGATTCTTGCAATTGCCTTGATTACGGTTGGATCTTGACCGACTGCGATGGTGGCCGTCCGATGGCACAAAAATATGGAGCGTTGGATCTTGATCAGAGAAGATCGGACCATCGAGTGATGTGAAGTTACCAGGTTGCCCTTCGGACCTTCTTCTCTCCCCTCATGAGCCCTAGACCGTGCGCGTGGATCGGGCTCGCGATGCGTTGCGGTGAGCCGAGACTCGCTGATTGGCTGGTTTATGGTGCGCCGATGGGTCCATGGTCCAGGCGCCTGTTGCTGTGGACCAGGCGGCTAACCAGATCACCAAATCAGTTGATTTTTGACCAATTTTGATCTGATTTGACTCGGGTTTGACCCAATTGGGTCTTCTTTCTTCATTCTTCAATTTCTGGGTCAATTTAACTCTGTTTTGTGTAAAATTTACACCGTTGGAATTCTCTTTCCTTATTCTTTCTATTGATGACCTCTTCTTCTACAAAATATAATAACAAATATCAATTTCCTAATAAAGTTAGATAATTTAGATATTAATTGATACTTTTTATGTCAATTTGTGACATAAATCACACCCCCCAACTTAATCATTGCTAGTCCCTTAGCAATGTACCAAAATAAGATCATATTCCAAAAAGATCCTTCCTTTATAAATTAATTTAAGATCAAAATTCAAGAAGTTTTCTAATATTACTAAGTAATGAGCTTCGAATTAGAATCGGTAGTCAGTCTACTTAAGAGCTTTCTTAGAGTACACTTAAAGTTTTATAGCACTTGTGTGAGTGATAACTAACTTAGTATTTCAGTATTAACTTGTACAGGCCAATTGTATCATTTTTCATAACTTAGTTCGATTAATTTTCTATACACCCCAGATTAAACAAAGAACTAAGGTAGCTTTCACACTATTTTTTATTTTATTTTTTTTTTTTTTTGAGCATCCTGGCCTTCCCACCACTGTTTGACATGAATCTCAACACTTGACTTAGGTGAAGAGACCCGGTTACTAGGCTTAGGGCAATCCATATTTACTCTGTGTTTTGCATTTTATTTCAGGCAGGTAGCTCTTTCCTTAAATTCAAATTTCTTCAATTGGGGTGTAGAGAAAATTATCTAATTTAAATAATACTCAAACTCTTAATTGGCCTTACAATTAACACCTACTTTACCTTGTTAGTGTGCATGTGAAATTGGAAGTGCTAATAGTCTTTAAATGACCTAGGCCACCAAGAGTCTAACCAGCTAATCTTCTCCGTGACTCACTACATTTATTAGCAAATACTTTCTAACTTACTCTTATTTCTTTTCTAGATTAATTTATTTTAATTTTTTTTTTAATATATTAAATGCAAGAAATAACTCATAGTGGAAGGAAAAGGAAATGATAACACCTGATTTTGTTCAAGCTCTCCCCTCAACTTGACCGACATTGTCCCCAATGGAGTTTATCTAATTTATTTGTCCTAAGCAAACTGAAAACAAAGAAAGCATTAAAAATTAAATAAGCTGGGTTGCCTCCCAGAAGCGCTAAGTTTTATGTCTTCAGCCAGACCAAACCTCGAAGCAATTTAATCAGAATAAGTTGGTTCATAAAGAACCATGGCATCTTCAACAGTCTCGACAGGTAATTCCAAGAATGGTTTTAATCGTTGACCATTAACTTTAAAGATAACACCATTACTTGAGTTTTCTATCTCAACAGCTCCGTGTGAAAAGACTTCCTTTACTAAAAATGGTCTTGTCCATCTAGACCTAAGCTTTCCTAGAAACAGATGTAATCTAGAGTTATATAAGAGCACCTTTTGTCAAATATTGAAAGTTTTTCTCATAATTGATTGATCATGAAATGCTTTGGTTCGTTCCTTGTATATCCTTGCATTTTCATAGGCTTCATTTCTAAGTTCTTCTAATTCATTCAACTGAAGCTTCCTATGGTTTCCAGCATCGTTCAAATTTGTATTTAGTTGTTTGATGGCCCACATGGCTTTGTGTTCTATCTCAATAGGCAAGTGACATGGTTTACCAAACACAATCCTATAAGGAGACATTCCTAGATTGGTCTTGAAAGCGGTTCGGTATGCCCAAAGTGCATCAATTAATTTCAAAGACCAATCCTTTCTATTGGCACTAACAGTTTTTTCCAGGATCTGTTTGATTTATCGGTTTGACACTTCAACTTGCCCACTAGTTTGAGGATGATATGGTGTGGCCAATTTGTGGGTGACATTATACTTTTTCATCAATGTTGCAAAAGGTCGGTTACAAAAATGGGTTCTCCGATCACTAATGATTGCCCTAGGAATACCAAAACGGGAGAGAATATTTTCTTTAAGAAACTTAATGACCATTTTGCTATCGGGTGTTCTACATGCAATTGCTTCTACCCATTTTGAAACATAATCAACTCCTACTAGAATATATTCATTTCCAAAGGAATTTGGAAATGGTCCCATAAAATCGATCCCCCAAACATCAAAAACTTCAACTACCAAGATTGGGTTGAGTGGCATCATGTGTCGCTTGGTGATTCGACCCATTTTCTGATATTGAGCACAACTTTTACAATATTCATGAGCATCCTTAAACAAATTAGGCCAATAAAAACCACATTGGAGAACCTTAGCAGCAGTTTTCTTAGACGCGAAGTGACCCCCACATGCTTGATCATGACAAAAAGATAAAATATTCATGACTTCGTTATCTGGGATACACCTTCTAATAATTTGATCAGGACATTGTTTAAAAAGATAAGGATCATTCCAAATGAAATACTTCACTTGGGCAAAGAATTTATATTTATCCTACTTAGTCCAATGAGAAGGTATCTTACCTATGGCTAAATAATTTACAATATCAGCAAACCAAGGTTCAGTAGACACAGACATGAGTTGCTCATCTGGGAAAGATTCACTGATGGGTGGTTCACTAGATGGTGCGACTGGAATTCGGGATAAATGATCTGCTACAACGTTCTCAGTGCCTTTCTTGTCCTTAATTTCTAGGTCAAATTCTTGAAGGAGCAAAATCTATCTGATTAAGCGTGCCTTGGCATCCTTCTTTGCTAGGAGATGTCTAATGGCTGAGTGATCGGTGTAAACAATGGTGTGGGTCCCAACCAAATAAGATCTAAATTTCTCTAAAGCAAAGACAACGGCAAGGAACTCCTTCTCAGTTGTGGTGTAGTTAAGCTGCGCATCATTTAAGGTTTTACTTGCATAATATATCACTCTAGGCAGCTTATTTATCTATTGACCTAAGATTGCATCCACAACATGATCGGACGCATCACACATTAATTCAAATGGTTCAGACCAGACAGGAGGATGAATGATTGGAGCTGATACAAGTGCTTTTTTTAGAAATTCAAAAGATTCCAAGCACTCATGAGTAAATTCAAATTTGGTATCCTTTGCCAAAAGATTAGTCAGTGGACGTGCTACTTTGCTAAAGTTGGCAATAAACCTTCTATAGAATCCAGCATGACCTAAAAATGAACGTATTTCTTTCACAGATTTAGGTGGTGGAAGACTTATAATTAGATCTATTTTGGCCTTGTCCACTTCAATCCCTTTTTTAGAAATGACATGGCCAAGAACTATTCCCTGTTTGACCATAAACTGACATTTTTCTCAGTTGAGAACTAAGTGCTTCTCCTTACATCGTTCTAGAACTAATTGCAGGTGATTCAGACACTCGGAGAAGGTTAGGCCAAAAACAGAAAAGTCATCCATAAAAATTTCTAGAAATCATTCTATCATATCTGAAAACATGCTGATCATGCATCTCTGGAAGGTTGCCGGTGCATTACATAGTCCAAAGGGCATTCGTCTATAGGCAAAAGTACCAAATAGACAGGTGAATGTAGTCTTTTCTTGAACTTCAGCGGCTATGGGGATCTGGTTGTAACCGGAGTATCCATTAAGAAAACAGTAAAACTCTTGTCCGGCTAGTCTTTCCAACATTTGATCAATAAATGGCAAAGGAAAGTGATCTTTCCTTGTCGCAGCATTCAACTTTCTATAGTCTATACAGACCCTCCATCCCGTTTGGGTCCTAGTTGGGATAAGTTCGTTTGCATCATTTTGGACCACTGTTACCCCAGATTTCTTAGGTACTACTTGAACTGGGCTTACCCAAGAGCTATCAGAAATAGGATAAATTATTCCACTATCTAGGAGTTTCAGAATCTCCTTTTTAACTACATCCTTCATAGCTGGATTAAGCCTTCTTTGGGCTTCTCTTGTTGGTTTAGCCTCTTCCTCTAAGTATATTCTATGTTGAACTATAGAAGGACTTATTCCTTTGATATCTGCTATGGTCCAACCTATTGCTTCTTGATTTGCTTTTAGAACTGACACTAACTCCTCCTCTTGCTTGGGATCTAGGTCTGATGCAATAATTACAGGCAAAGTTTTTTTGGGTCCTAGATATGCATACTTGAGATGTTCTGAGAGGGGTTTCAGTTCTAAAATGGGTGCTTCCTCTATCGATGGTTTAGGTGATGATTTCACCATCTCAATGATTGGTTCAGTAGGAAGTGTCGATTCCTGATTAATCTGATTTTCTTTAAGTATTTCATTGACATCCTCAGACTCATGGATTAACCAGGGGTTAGACTCTAGGTCGACTTCATCATCACTAATGTCAATGGATTCATAAATACCATCTTGGACTACATTGACATCAGCATGAGAAGAGGATTCCTGTTCTAAGTTAAAAACATTAAGCTCAATGGTCATATTCCCAAAGGATAACTTCATTAGACCATTTCGACAATTGATTTCAGCATTGGCCGTAGCTAAGAATGGTCTTTCTAAAATGACAGGTATATGTCCTTTAGGATTCGCAACTGGCTCAGTCTCTAAAACAATAAAATCTACAGGGAAAATAAAATTTTCAACCTTTATCAGAACATCCTCGACCATTCCCTTAGGGATCTTGAGAGATCTATCGGCTAACTGTAATGTGATCCCAGTAGGTTGAAGTTTTTCTAATCCTAGTTGCTCATACACCGAATATGGAAGGATATTCACACTAGCTCCTAGATCTAGCAAGGCCTTTTTTATATTGGTTTCTCCAATAACACAAGAAATTGTTGGAGCTCCAGGGTCCTTATATTTAATTGGCACATGGCTAGATAGGTATGAACTGACACTTGCAGCCAAAAATGCTTTCTTTGGTACATTAGTGGTCTTTTTCCTAGTGCAAAGATCTTTTAAAAATTTGGCATAAGTTGGAACCTGATGGATTATATCTAAAAGAGGAATATTAACTTGGACTTGTTTAAATACCTCTAAAATTTTGTCTAAATGTTCAGATTTATTGGATTTCAGTCTGTTTGGAAAAGGAGCTCTAGGACTTTTAAGTACTGGACTAGGTGAATTTTCAGTTTCTGGTGCTTGAGGTTGAAAGGTAGTAGTTTTAGAAGGTGACTCGGCAGATGAGTCCTCTATATCATCAAGTGCAAGTATCTTATTGTCTATTTATTTTTCCGATCTTAAGGTATGAATGGCATTTACACCATTAACTTGATTTCCTTGTTGGGGTGGTGGACCATTTTGGTTCCTAGGATTTGGCTCAGGTTGGCTAGGTAACCTACCATGTTCTCGTTCACTAATGGTCGAAGCCAGCTGACTTACTTGCATTTTCAGACGGGCTATAGCTTGGGTGTTATTATTTATGAATTGACCCATGGTTTTGCATAAAGCTGGTATGTGTCTTCATCATGGCTTCTAGGCTTTTCTCTAAAGAGGTAATTTTCTTGTCATTATCATGGAAGCCTGGCGGGTTGTTCATCACTGGGTTGGACCTTAGATTTTGCTGATTGAAATTTGGATTGCCTACATTAGGATTCTGGGACCATGAGAAATTTGGGTGATTCCTCCAACCTGGGTTATATGTGGGTGAATAAGGATTGTTCAATGGTCCTTGATAGGTGGCATTCACCTATGCACACTCATTCGAGTAGGAACATTCTTCTAAGACATGGTCTGGTGCATTGCACCCTTTACACATGGGTGCAGATATTTGATTTACATTGGCTGATCTCTGTAATTCTAGGGCTTCCAATCTACGTGTTAAGGTTGCAATCTTGGCCTCTGATGCTAGGGTTGGTTGAATTTGATGCATTCCTCCTCTTGAAGGTGTAGCTTTATCAGGTTCCCTAGTTGTTTCCCACTGTAAATTTTTCTCGGCTAGGTCTTCTAAGAATTGCCAAGCTTCAGTAGTTTCTTTGTCCATAAATTGACCTTGGCACATGGACTCTAGCATGGTTCTTGAGTTTGAATCTAACCCCACATAGATGATCTGGCATAGTCTCCAAGTTTCTATTCCATGGTGTGGGCATTGGGTCAAAAGATTCTTGAAACGATCAAAGTACTTCCAAAATGATTCACCAGCTAGTTGGTAAAATTGATTTATTTCATTCCTAATCCTAGCTGTTTTATGATGGGGGAAATACTTTTTCAAAAATATTCTCACAAAGCCCTCCCAGGTAGTGACAGAATGGTTTGGCAGACTATAAAGCCACTTCTTAGCATTATCCTTAAGGGCAAAGTTGATTAATCTAAGTTTGACCTCATCCTCTGTTAATTGCAGTTTCATGGTTGCACATGCCTCCTCAAATTCTCTAATAAATATATAAGCATCCTCTAATCCTGTGAATTTGGAAGCATATTTATGATTTGAGGTTTGATTTCAAAATTATTAGCTGTGGGTTGTGGCAACCTGATACAAGATGGTTGGATGGAGCCAACTAGATAACACAAATCCTTAAGGGTCATGGGTTGGATTGGTTCAGCCATTGGAACAACAGGAATTGACTCAATTCTAACTAGACACCCGACACTCTTCTCCACACATGAGGTGTACGGTTCTCATGTTTATACAATTTTTTTTATAAAATTTTTATGTATAAGAAAAAGAAAGAAAAGAGAAAAAGTTCTAAAGAAAAGATCCTAAGGAGTCCTAAATCTAAAGAAAAGTAACCAAATTAATTTGAATTTTAATAAATTTTTTTTTTAATTTTTCAAACAAGTGAAACAATAAATTAAACTCAATCTATCCTAGGGTTAACCTAAATCTAGATAGCTCCTAACTGTTCCAAGATGACCCTTCAAGCCTTCCAAGTGGAGATTGATCAACTAGTTAGCCAGGTAAGTATAAGAGGTGGGAGGTTCACTCATCGTTGCCTTTCTAGACACCAAATGAGTTGGCCAGGCCAGCAACTGAACCAATTTAACAAACCACCCTCAGGGACTTGCCTAGACACCAATTAATCAAACAACTCAAACTTGGTAGAACTCTTAGGGTTCCTTGTCCTATTGAGCTCGAATTCCTTAAGGTTAACATCTAATTGATTTTAAGATTAAAGGTCTAGGTAATGCAATATGATGGAGATGTTTTTGGGCTAAGGAAGGGTAATGAAATCCCCACCTTATCTTGTTAATGGGTTGATGCCCTTAGATTAATTATGAAAATACAAATGCAAATAAACAAGATGACCAAGAATGTAAAAGATTTTAATTTAGAATTTTTTTTTATTTTGATATTTTACTTCACGATTATGAAATTCTTTTGTTTTGTTTTATTTTTTTTTTTTTTTTTTTGTTTTTTTTTTTTTTTTGTGATTAAGTAAATTCAAATGATTAGGTCTAAAAGAAAAAGTAATTAACTAAAAATAATAAAAAAAATTAGAAGCATACCTGAGTTTTCCAGCAATCACCAACTAAATCTAAAACCTAAAGGAAAAAGAAAGAGAGTTATAAAGCACGAAGAACAAATATTTGAAAATAATTTAAAAGCCAAATCCCCGGCAACGGGCCAAAAACTTGATGTGCAAATCTTAAAATTTGTAAATAAAACCGCAAGCGCACAGTGTGCAGAGTAGCACGACCAGCGAGTACGGGTCGATCCCACAGAGACTTGGTTTAAAAATGATTTTCAAATCTATGCTCAAGCGAGCTTTAACGAAAATCAAAAATCGAAAGTTGTTTGCTAAAGACAATAAGACTAAGGATCTAGGGTTTTTGAATCCACTAGATCTAGATTAGGGAATTCTACCTAGAATTTTTCTTATTGATCCTAACGACTACTCCTCTTGTCTTTCCAAGCATAGATTATGAAGGGACTAAGGCCCAACGATAACCCATCAAGATTCTTTACAGGGGAGTAGTAACTAGGATCCCTTAGGGTTTTCTCCTCCTATGCACTGAATCAAGCATGAACTATGAAGGGACTCTGACCCAACTGTAGTTCATCAAAAATTCTTGCAAAAAAGAAGGAAACCTAAGAAAAAGAAAGAACCCTATGTAAAACCCCTACTCATGATCTAGCTTCATCGCAAACCCTAGAAGGGATGCTTAGCTAGACATGATCTAAATCTACTTGCAAAATTTAAATGCAGAAAAATAAACTACCCTAATTTCATAAATTAAACTATCCTAATTGCATAAATTTAAACTGCATAATTTAAACTAACCTAATTGCATAAAATTAAATTGCATAAATTAAACTATCCTAATTGCAAGAAAAATAAATTGCATAATGTAAAGAGATAAAATTGCATAAAAATAAGATTTTATATATAAAAAAAATTATTACAAAAACTTCAAAGCTCGAGGCTTGAGAAGAAAGCTAAAAACCCACTATCTAGGGTTACAAGCTTGATCGGAAGGCCAGAATCATTAAAACAAGGGCCTTTGGGGGCTTTTTATAGGCATTTGGGGTTATAAGGTTTTCAAAACTTTAGATGTGGGACTAAGAGTTTTAGAGGGCTGTTAGGGGGGTTTAGGGGCTCAAATCTCGCTCAAAAAGCACTTAAATCCATCAAGAAACCCTAGAAATTATTTCAGCCGTCCGATCTTCATCTAAAGGACCCAATTCATCTAATAAATCAAGCCGGGAGCGATTCTGGGCCGTCGGATCAGATCTGGGTGAAGCGCTGCCATTGAATTCGCTACAGAGATGGGATCAGGTCGGATGTCACGGACCGTCCGATCAAGGGCTGGAAGATTTCGTCCGTTGGATCGCGCTGCAGAAGGATCCCGTGTTGTCTAGTGTTTATTTGATTCTTGCAATTGCCTTGATTAGGTTGGATCTTGACGCTGCATGGTGGCCGTCCGATGGTGCAAAAATATGGAGCGTTGGATCTTGATCAAGAAGATCGGATCATCGAGTGATGTGAAGTTACCAGGTTGCCCTTCGGACCTTCTTCTCTCTCTCATGAGCCCTGGATCGCGCGCGTGGATCGAGCTTGCGATGCGTTGCGGTGAGCCGAGACTCGCTGATTGGCTGGTTTATGGTGCGCCGATGGGTCCATGGTCCAGGCGCCTGTTGCTGTGGACCAGGCGGTTAACCAGATCACCAAATCAGTTGATTTTTGACCAATTTTGACCTGATTTGACTCAGGTTTGACCCAATTGAGTCTTCTTTCTTCATTCTTCAATTTCTGGGTCAATTTAACTCCGTTTTGCATAAAATTTTACCATTGGAATCTTCTTTCC
Organism: Elaeis guineensis; assembly: GCF_000442705.2. Lineage (NCBI taxonomy): Eukaryota > Viridiplantae > Streptophyta > Magnoliopsida > Arecales > Arecaceae > Elaeis > Elaeis guineensis. Next base: position 42,956,586 of record NC_026005.2, read on the forward strand.
TTATTCTTTTTATTGATGACCTCTTCTTCTACAAAATATAATAACAAGTATCAATTTTCTAGTAAAGTTAGATAATTTAGATATTAATTGATACTTTTTATGTCAATTTATGACATAAATCATATACCATACCAGTATCTCCACACTCTTTGATTAAGAGGACAACCAACCCATATGGCCTACAGTGACCTATGCTCGATAGAAGCTGTCGTCCTTATTAACAGCCTATCATTTGGTTGTGAACAGTTTTAAGGACTAATCGATAATCCTCTCTTTATCGAATCTAAATAGTCCTAAAGACTTCATCATAACAATGGAGTTCATTAGAAGATGAACGCTTATGATAAAATACCAAATATATTTTATTTGTTAACAAATCAATTACCATACTTGGTTGTTCAACCGTCAACAGCTTGATGATTGGCTTTTGAGATATATTTTCCAACAACTCCCACTTGTCCTAAAGCTACTCGACACGGTATCTAATACCCATCTTCGACTTGTGGTTGTCGAACTCCTTTATCGCTAGGGCTTTAGTGAAGGGGTCGGTTAGGTTCTCCTTTCTGTTGATCTTCTGAAGGTCAACATCACCTTGATCCACGATCTACCGGACCAGGTGGAAGTGATGCAAAATGTACTTCATCCGTTGGTGTGCTTTGGGTTCCTTTGCCTGAGCTATGGCACCAGTGTTGTCGTAGTAGGGCAGGACCGAACCATCAAGGGAGGGTGCTACTCCGAGCTCGATGATGAATTTTTTCAGCCACACAGCTTCCTTCGCGGCATCCGATGTTGCGATGTACTCCGCTTCACAAATAGAGTCTACCACAGTATACTGCTTGAAACTTTTCAGTAGATAGCTCCACCATTCAGAGTAAAGATATAACCCGACATGCTTCTGCTGTCATCATGGTCAGATTGAAGCTAGAGTCTGTGAACCTCACAAGTTTCAGATCTGACTCGCCATAAACCAACTATTGGTCCTTAGTATTCTCAAATACTTAAGGATGGCTTTAATCACTTTCCAGTGGTTTTCTCCAGAATCAGATTGGTATCTACTCACTACTCCTAGTGAGTATGCCACATCTGGTCTTGTACATGTTATGGCATACATGATAGATCCCATAGTCGAAGCATATGGGACTCTACTCATACGCTCTCTCTCTTCAGAAGTTGTCGGATAATCCTTCTTAGAGAAAGAAATTTCATGGCCTATCGGTAGATAGCCCTTCTTGAAATTTTTCATGCTGAACCTCTTCAGCACAGTGTCTATGTACTTAGACTGGGATAACCCAAGCATCTTTTTAGATCTATCCCTATAGATCTTCATCTCTAGGATGTAGGAAGCTTCACCCAAGTTCTTCATGGAGAACTACGATGACAACCAAACTTTTATTCCCTATAGTGTAGGGATGTCATTCCCGATTAAGAGAATGTCATCCACGTACAAGACAAGGAAAACCACAACTGGACCATTTGTCCATTTATAGATGCATGGCTTTTCTCCATTCTTAATGAAGCCATACGTTTTGATCACCTTATCAAAATGCATGTTCCAACTCCGAGAAGCTTGCTTCAATCCATAAATGGATCTCTGAAGCTTGCACACCTTGGACTCATCTGTGGATGTAAACTCCTCAGGTTGTATCATATACACCTCTTCAGTCAGCTCTCCATTCAGAAAAGCTGTCTTTACATCAATTTGCCAGATCTCATAATCCAGATGGGCAGCTATTGCAAGCATTATCCAAATGGATTTGAGCATTGCAACAGAAAAAAATATCTCGTCATAGTCAATACCATAACGTTGACGATACCCCTTGGCAATCAGATAGGCTTTATAGGTCTCCCCCTTTCCATCTGCGCCCATTTTTCTTTGAACATCCATTTACACCCAATGGGTTTAATCCCTTCAGGTGGGCCAACCAATGTCCATACATCATTGACCTTCATGGACTTCATTTTGGATTTCATGGCTTCAAGCCATTTCTTGAAATCAGGTCTCTGCATTGCATCCATATAGGTAATCGGATCCTCATCATTCTCATCGAGTTCGATGGGATCACCATCCCGGATCAAGAAATCATAGTATCTGTCTGGCTGACGCGGTACTCTACCAGATCACCTTAATGGTGCAGGTACATTGGGCTTCAGATCTGATCTAATCAAATCTGACTCAGGTTTAGCTATTGGTGTCGGTCCTTCTACCTGTTGAACTTCATCAAGTTCAACCTTAGAGGTAACGGTTCCTTCACTAAGGAACTTCTTTTCTAAAAAGATTGCCTTAAGGCTGACGAACATCTTTTATTCATCAGCATGGTAGAAAAATATCCTTTGATCTCTTTGGGGTACCCTATGAATGTGCATTTGTCAGACCTAGGTCCAAGTTTGTCTGTGACTAATCGTTTGACATAGGTCGGGCACCCCCAGACCCTAAGGTGTGAAAGTGCTAGCTTACGCCCTATCCATATCTCATATGGAGTCTTAATTACAGACTTACTTGAAACCCTATTTAACAGATAACAGGTCGATTCGAGTGCATATCCCAGAAGAATATCGGCAAGCTGGCAAAATCCATCATGGATCGGACCATGTCTAACGGAGTCCGATTTCTCCTTTCAGACACACCATTATGCTGTGGTGTTCCTGGAGGAGTCCATTGGGAGAGAATCCCATTCTCTCCTAGATATGTGAGAAACTCACTAGAAAGATATTCTCCTCCTCGGTCAGATCAAAGAATTTTAATACTCTTCTCAGTTTATTTTTCTACTTCACTTCAGAATCATTTGAACATTTCAAATGAATCCGACTTATGTTTCATCAGATAGACATATCCATATCGGATAGGTCATCCGTGAAAGTTATGAAGTAGAAATATCCACCTCTAGCACTTGCTCATGGGCCGCATACATCAGTATGTACTAGGCCCAAGAGCTCAGTAGCTCTCTCACCTTTTTCAGTAAAAGGTGACTTGGTCATTTTACCAAGAAGACAGGACTCACAGGTTGGAAGTGATTCACAATCACTGACTTCGAGGATTCTCTTGAGTCAACCTGTTTATTCTGTTCTTGTTTATATGACCTAGCCTACAGTGCCATAAGTAGATATCTGACACACTATCTAATCTAGGGTGCTTGCCAGTAGAATAGACTCTTATCAGGCTTGATCTTTTGGTCTGGCCTGCACTGATGTCCCAGCCTGAACTTGCACCTTCTTCTTTCTTCTTCTTGTTCTTCTTCTTTCTTAAAGGTCGAGAACCAGAAGACGAACCTCCCACTAAGTTCACCGACTCCTTGTGAGTTGGTGATCCTTCTCAAAGTTCTGAAGCAACCCCAGTAACTCGTGGTAGTTTACTTCAGGCTTTGTCATTCTATAATGAGTGAGGAATGGGAGATAAGACTTGGGCAGCGAGTTCAGTATTGCATCTTTCCCAAGCTGCTCATGCAAGGGAAAGCCGAGCTTGCTCAATCGTTCCATCAGCTCGATCATGTACAATACATGATCAGTGACAGAGGCACCATCCCGTATTTTGGCGTTGAAGATGGCACAACTAGTCTTGTGCCTCTCCACGTCATCGGGTGTGCCAAAGGCATCCTCCAACACTTGAAGCATGTCCTTTGGCTGAGCCATCTCGAATCTGCGACTGAACTCGTCGCTCATAGGCAGCCAGCATGATACAGCGCACCGTGGTCCGATCACTGAGCCACTTCTGGTAAGTGTCTCTGATGTTCCACGTGCATTGACAGCTGGCTCCTCAGGTGCAGGATCCATTATCACATATAGGATCCGTTCATGCTCCAGGACTATCTTCAACTTTCGGTACCAGCTACCGAAGTTGGGTCCCACCAACTTATCATTGTCCAACAATGATCGGAGCGATAGGGAAGTGGCCATATTTGCACAAAAGAACCATAACCTAATTAGTAATTGATTCATTAAACCTAAAGATTTGGACTTTAATCAAAAGGTTTCTCCCACTATTTTATTCGAATTGGTAGCCTCTACCTCCAATTCGAGGAATTACCCTAATTCCTTAGGGTACTAGAATCCACTTAGACTGCACACAAGCCCAACTTTGGTTGGCCAACCCATGTACATCTAAGGGTAGGTTCATAACCAATTATTTCTCTAAATAATTTCTAGTAATTTTAATTTTGCCCCAGAAACCTAATCAGTAGGCTTTGGCCTCCACTGTAAGGATCCGTTAGGTCCAACCATTAACATGATCATACTTGGTGTATCTAACCAACGAATGATTAAGCCCAACTTTGGTTGGCTCACCTAACCACCATTAGAGAGACACTTCCAAGTCATCATATGATGAGTGATAATTCCATTAGTCAACAAGCACCAGGCCTTTGGGTCTGCAATGATTATTGAGTTAATGGACTCATTATCAAACACCTTAATGGGAGGCTATGACTCAGTTATCTCCATAACTTTATCATTTTAAGGACCTAATAATTTTAGAGGATTTAAATAATTTAGAGGATGAGGTCAGATGAACCAGCTTATCATGATCCTCCACTGGCTTCACCAAGTCAGCTTAAGGGAGACCATTAAAAGGGCTGGTCTAGGAGCACCTAAATCAGTCACACTGATTTACCTAGCTGACATGGGTCAGCTCGAATAGTCAAGTGATCCGATCAAAATAATTTCACCAAGAGGCCAGGTAAGTTCGATCAGTGGGAGGGTCTGCCAAAGCTTGCCTTAGACACCATCAGAAATGGCCAGGTAAGCGGGCTCCCAATTAAAAACCACCGGTCTGGTTTACCTTAGACACCAACTGGTTTAATTAGTTTCGATTAGATCAACCTAACAGTTCGTGCTAGACCGCTTAGCCAAGAATCAAGTCCATTTGGTTCTCGTTAAAGACATGGACTTGACCAACTACAACTATTGTAATTGATCTAGAGAATCCTTGACCTAATCTAAGACAACAATTGATTAGATTTAGTCAATTCTCTAATTAAGTCCATCTTTAATCTAACCATAGGTCTAACCCAATTAATGGACCTAATTTCACTAACCCATTAACCCAATGTGTTATGATTTGTGTCTTAGGTTCTTCAATTCACAATCCTAGAACCTAATCAAACAACTTCTTAATTCTTAATTAAGTTTTGGGCTGAGGGTTGGGTTCGGCTTTTCAAAAAATAATTTTTATTTTGTAAAATAATTTTACAATATGATTCTACCAACCATATTGCATGTTTGATTCATAATCAAGATGCAAGTGAAAAAACATGAAACTACTTTAGATCTAATCTAAACAGGTTCATGTAATTGAAACAATTTCAACTTTAAATAATTTTTTGCACAAAATTATTAACAAAGAGATTTTATTTCAGATTTAAATACTTTTAAATCTAATAAATCATAAATTTAATCTAGATCATATCTAACAAATTTATGATTAAAGATAGATCTACACAAACTAGGACAACCTTTGCACTGTAAGGGGTAAACCTTACAGCAGGACAACCTTGCAGTTTGTGATTGATCTAAAATTTTAATTTTAGATTTAATAATCAGATTATAAATTAGATCTAATCTAAAAATAATCTAAGCATGTATAAATAATCATGTAATAAAAACCTAGGCTCTGATACCAATTGAGGAACCAGATCTAGGGTTTCAGGGTTAGATCTTGAAACTTTTTCAAGATCACAGCGAAGACTAAAATAAATCAAAATTTATTTTTTAAAACTAGAGAATTTCTAGATCTAAGATCCTATTATATGATTATTATAAGTATTAAATCAAAAATTAAAATATATAAACATGAACTACATATTGATCATATCAACATGTTTCTATACTACATCTAATGTATGTATTAAACAATAGATCAGATCTATTACCTTGCAAGTTAGACGTTCTAACCTTGCTGTTTCGGGCTTGAGGATGATATTGCAAACCCACATATATCAATCTCTAGGAGTCATCCACACGAGCCCACAAGTCTCGACCAAAAGTCCTGCTTCAGGAAATCAGCACAGTATGCTAGTACTGTGCTGATCCTTCTTGATGGTTGATCAGGTATCTCCTTCTTCTTGATTTGGACCTTCCAAAGATGAGAGTAGGAAA